>NC_135243.1:7310206-7613236 GCF_947623445.1 Clavelina lepadiformis
CAAGTCGCCGTTTCAAAACTGTTTAAAATGGTATTACAGCCCTTTAAGGATAATGTGTTTCATCATTCAGAATGATAATATATATAAAATAAAAACTAACAATATACTAAAATAAAAACTAGCAAAACTACCGGTCCTGGTACCGGTTCAGTCCTGGTCTTGTATTGTCGTGGAAAGTGCACAATATTTATAAAATAAACGTAGGTCTATTCTTGCATTTTTGCAGCTATAAACTACCATAGTCCTCATAAGATCATGAATAATTTCAATGAAATTATCAAGATATACAAAAAGTATTTTGATTTTTCAGATAAATTTCAAAAGATGTAAGTTATATATATAAGTTTTAGGCATTATACCAGAGATGATTCATAGCAGGCACTCTGCAAACTGATAAGAGACATTCCTAGTTTTCTACAGTAAATTGAACAAGCAGTTTTTCTTTCTGAGTGGTGTATTTACGCAATGTGTGAAGCGCGCATGTCGAAATTAAATAAGTGACACAAGATAAAAGGAACAAAGCAAAAAACATTATAAGATAAAACATGATTCATAAGTTATAGGATACGAACTACCCTTAGAACAACTTGACTACGATGGGTTAGGTTAAGGGCGTCAAGATAAAACACCTTGAAAAAATATGCAATAACTGAAGAAACCGAGTACAACGGAAAAGGAAAAGCGCCATAATGCAGGGTTACACTTTAAGCGTTTTACTATGGCACAGTGTCGAGCACTCTGCGGTAACGACAAGCGAAATATAAGAAATAATGTTTCCAGAACATTATAAGCCTTGCGTGAAATATTTTGGCGAGAAAGCAAGGGATCGTTTTTCCCAGGAGGACGCAGCTAAAGTCAACTGGCACCAAATTTAAGGGATGTGCAAGCGCACGACTTCTTGAAAATCGTCTGTTTCCTCTCCACAGTTGGGAGTGTCGCAAAGATGCTTCATCACATGGTCCGCGATTTCCTTGGTCAGTCCTTCGTATCCTCTTCGGACGAACATCACGTTTTTGAAGGAGCCGGCCACTTCCCGAAGTTCGTCCAAATCGACGTAATCAAAGTTGGAATCCGGTTCGATACCCAGCGCGAAGATCTAACAGGAAACGTGTATAGGGTTAAACCAAGTCTTAATATAAATACCACAGCAAACGCCTTGAAGGAATTTCCCGTTTAGTTTCAGTTCATTTAGAAAGAGCTAACGGCGGTTTCTGAGTATTACAATCTGTAGTTAATGGAAATGTGCGTTATTTATATAAATGACTCGTTGTTTCGAGGATGCATTAAACGTTGTCGGTCTAAACTTATATCTTTACCGTGGCTTTTTCTCGCAACTTCTTGGCTGGTCCCAAAACGTCATCAGTTGCCCGACCGTCGGTGATGACTAGAACAACGTTCTTTGCTTTACGGCGTTCTCCATTTCTACGTTTAAAAATTTCGAAATTGACGTAATCGAGTGCTTTCCCTGTGTTGGTTGCTGAAAAGAGAAAAAGGATGTTTTAAAAATATGCAAAGCAGAACTTCCTAGGATGTTATGTTCGGTACAGTGACGTTGTGGTCTCTATGGACATGTTATGTAGGTCAAGAGAGATTGTTTTTTGCAGTGCTAAGGTTGGTTGTTTTTGAAAATTTAAACTGATTTAGAATAACACAGTTTGAGAGATTTTTGTATCTTCTTAACTATTAACAGTTAACAATCCATCGTCCATATAACCAGACCACAACATCCAGATGTTAATATTATCAACACATCATCACTCATTTGATAAGTTTTAACTTTCAATAAATTCAACGAATGAATAATTTCATTCATTCAGCTTACTTTCTGCTTGCCACTGGAACCGGACGTTGTTGATATTTTTGATCAATTGCTTTTGACGATTAAGGAATTTGTTGAATAATATTTTCGATTTTAGGTCGACATCTTTGCTGTAAGATATCACAGACACCCTTGCGGCTCCGTCACCAATTTCAACCTCTCTGTACAGTTCACAAAAAACTTAGCATTACAAACTATTTAATTTCTGCAAGCACTAGAAACAAACTATATGATTCAGAGAGAAACAAAACCATGTAAAAATAATAAACCGCATTAATAAGTTTATCTGCGATTTTGAATGCAAAGGAAAATTCACTGGAAACAGATTTACCTTAGAAAATCTCGGACAAATTTCAAAAGCCTGTCCCAGTTCGCGGCACCAATAGAACCAGAAGAATCAAGCACAATAGCGAGGTCCATGACTGTAACGGGACAATGACCTGCAAAAGAAAATCTCACATTTCAATCCATTTTTAAAACAAGCATAAAACTGGTTCCACGACAATTAACCGTGGGAAAATGACCGCGAACAAACTCACCGGGGACAACTGACCGGGGGACAACTGACCGTGACGCAAATTTACCTAGAACCAACTGACCTTAAATCATATTATCACTTAAATCATATAATTTGAATAAACAACAATGCTAATTTGCGTAAAAAATAAAAATAAAATGCGTAGCGGTTGATTTGTGTCGCCGGCCAATTTGTTGCCGGTCAGTTGACCACGACCAATTGTCGCCGGTGAATTTGTTCACGGTCAATTGACGTGATCCCCATAAAACTACCGTAAAATAGCCAAATAAAACTCGCAGTTCAACAGTCTTTTGAAAGTTGGCAAAATTACTTACGGACGCAACAAGCTGGCATCGAGTTCCACATTGTGTCTTCCATGCAAGTGATTTCGGTTCTGTTGTCGGGAAAAAGACGTCTGCCTTCGTCGCATTCAACCGTACACCGTGATCCGATTTCGTAATCGTTAGTACATGTCACCTCCCCGCCGTCTACCTTGCCAAAGTCGTCACAAAGGTTGTCGCCTGCAAGAAAAAATGTTTTGATATTTAGATAATACGCCCGTGTTAAAGTTTCCTTTAAGATTGTGCTGGGCGGTACCAGTTAACCACTATACGACGTTACAGCAGCTGAGCCAGGTATTTAACCTTAATCTTAACCGCGAAGTCTTAACAAATCACAAACAGCGCGGCTAGAATACTGCGATCTAGCAAAGTTTAACATATATAACCAGTTTAACTGGTAATACTGAGAGAGAATGTGCAAAATATCTAAGAACAGTGTCTTCTCTAGTTGAACTTACGGACACAAGTAGGTGGAGCTCTGTTGAACCTCGGGGCCTTAGCCAAGGAATCGTAAACACACTCAGCATCTTCGTCTCCGTCAAGCAAGTAACCTATAAAAGTAAAAGTTGTGAGTCTACTGCACTGATATCCACTGCTACAATTACGCAATGAGAAGGTCATTGTGACGTAATCAAACCTACCTTCTTGACAGTCGTATCGGCATTGCGTTTCAACTTCGACTGCACCGTCAACCTCCGCTCCGTTGCAATGTCTCAATCCAAAGTCCGAAAGAGGAGGAAGCGTGCAATACCTTGGGACACAAATGGGAGCTTCCTCATCGAATCTGGAAAATTTTACATCAGCATAGTGGACGCAGGTGGAGTCCTTTGATCCGTCCAACATATAACCTAGAAAATAATCAAATATATTAAATGAATGGATGATAATAAAGTTCAAAGTCGGGATGTTAACCGACATGTTGCCTCAAATAACAGTTAATAGTTAACATAAGTTAATAGCATAACTAGTACAAGGTTATTATATAGAGCGATATTAACCTACAAACAATACCAACCTTCGTCGCAATCAAAGTAGCATCGAGTTCCAACCTCCACCGACTCCTCCAGAACTTCCGGATCACAAACTTGGGAGCCAAATTTAGGAGTTTCGAGAAGTTTGCATGGTGGGGGCGGTACGAAGATATCAGCGGGTCCTGATGAGGAGAAAAGATTAGATTGAGAACATCCGGAATAGCTTAATACTAAATACTGGGGATTTTGCCGCTGAAGTTAACTCACTTGGTAAGCAGAGTGGGGCAGGGTCGTTGAACGCAGCTGTGGTATCCGATGTGCTAACGCATTCACTGCTCGTTTCACCCAATAGATTGTAACCTGCGTATGACGAAGAAAACTTGCTAAACGCAAACACGGCGTATTTGGTCGGTTATTTACCTCCTAGTTTAAAAAACGCACAACTTTGCACAAACGTGGTCATTGCACGTTTTTTGAGCTTTCAAGTCCCGTTTAAGTACCTTCAACGCACGAAAACTCGCACACTGTTCCAATTTCGGACTCGGAGTCTGATTGCGGTTCCCCGTCCGCATTTGTGCATGCTTTGATACCATTTGTTGGCGTTGGAAGCGCTTCGCATGTAACTTCGTCTGGCTCCACAGCCTCAACTGGAACTAAAATCGAAGATTAAAATTAGAAAAGCTTACACCATTCGTAATCGTGTTTTCTATTCTATTACGCCATAACAAAGCAGCGGTTGCGGTGTCGTAATCGTTTGCTTGTTTCCTTATTTACTTACGTCCATTGCTGCAGTCAGCGTTAGGCCAATTACAATTCGTTGTGTTGCAACAGCATCTGCACACTGAGCTTGGCATTTCAGTATTGCATTGGGTCGGATACCAAGCCGGTCGGTTGTTCTGTAGATGCAGTTTTTGTTAATAATTTACATAAATATTTACCTATTTAGCTGTATTTTTTCCCTTAAGTTTCGCACATTCGGTTGAAAACATAGAAGTGTGATACCAAGTTATAGAATAATCATAAATCTTTTTCTTTACCTAGACGTTAAGTTAAAACGAGTCAAAAAAATTACCTGTAAGAAATTATTCTGGCAAGCCAAGGCCTGTTTACAACGTTTTGTGATTCTGATGCCGTCGTCACCAGTCCTCACTTCATTCTGACAAGCGTTCTATAAAAAGAACTCCAAATTATCAACCGATAGATCACGCGAGATTATAAAGAACCAAACACAGCTGCACGTATTGCTATTAATGTAATTTCTACGACAGCAGGTTGGTACGGCCGGCCCGGTTCCATGCCCGGCACTGGACTCGACCTCGCCCATCGGAAACTATTTTCAACCTACCTCGTTGGGCAGACATTCTTGTAATCGACCGAGTAATTGGCAAACGTCATTAGACGGGGCGTTCTCACAGACCCAGCAGCTCAAACCTGTAATTTAAAAACACTCAAGTTGGAATATTTTTGCGGATTATTTTCGAGTTTTAAGAGGATTTTCGTGTTTTTCAAGATACTCTTAAGCAATTATAAACGTTTTAGCTGAAGATTAGTTGCGTCGGATTTAAATTAATGAATGCGATGAAATTTTTCATCTGAACGTCGTGGGAATGGTTGATTATGAAAGCGTTACATAACCTACTGTTAATCAAACTTATTATTCTTAAAACAAAACTATTTATATGATATTAACATTTAGCCGTAAGTGAAATCCTCGCATTAAAAACTATAGTTTTAAAAATAACAAATTGTTAATTTGCAAATAGTAGAACTATTTTTTAAAAATTAACAAAAACATTAATGTTACAATAGTTTGCACTAAGCCAAAGCATCAATCTCATACCGTCAACTGAAGCTGCGAAGAGAGCAAAAATTGTAAAAATCGCTAAAATCTTCATCTTCTTCTCAAAAGTAAAGTCAATCTTCTGAAGATAATCTTCTTCAAGGAAAAGTAGTCAAACTGAGTGTTTTTTAAATCATGTAATCTTCGTTGCTTTAAAACTCTCTGAATTCTTGAACCCGATTTGGAGCTTTTATAAGCGAACAGGCAGCCCGGTGGCATTTTTTTCTCACGTAAATTTTTTCTTCCTAAGCTGCGCGTCACGTGCCTTTCGTGATTGTAGTTTCACATGAGCCGGATTGTGACGTCATTACGTAGCACGTTTTAATCGCAGCAGGGAGTATGATAATTGGGAAAATGCAGGGACTTATGAGACCATAACTGGAGGGAGATTTTGCTTGTTTTTATTGTAGCGGTAATTATGAGTGATCAGGGTGTTGATTGCAAAATCAAGTCACGTATTTTCTATCAGACCGTTCGTCTCCGTTTGCACGAAGATTTCATTTTGAAAATGTCATCAATAGAAAGAAACAACCTATCCATTACCACCCTGTTTGCTTTTGGCACGTTTGCTTCATATTTAAACGCTGTGGTTGGTGATTGACGCTTTAGCTATTAACTCGATAACTTATTAATTTTCTTTGGCCGCAAATAAACATGCTTTTCGAGTTGGCATAATTTCGATGCCAAATTTACGGGGAAATGTCCAAGATAGTTTTGATCAGTTGTCACGCAACCCTATACAAAGGCCATATGTAACGAGTAGGTCGTACCTTTGCTTTACCAAGGGATTTTTACGTTTTAAATGTCTCAATGAAATGTCATAAATTATTACCGAGAATTGGTTACAGTAATGAAAATGCCACTTTTTCGATAAAGCGATTTTTGACAAATTAAAGTCAACAGTAATCAGCGTAAAACTTCGTAAAACGCTGACCAGCACATTATCTGCGACCAAATAAGCGTGCCTCGAAGAGCCAGGCGGCAAAAACTGTGAACATCAAATCTGAGTTTATTTTGAAGATCAACTGTCAAAAATTAGCGCCAGTAACTTTTCACTCTGAAATGTAAATCAAACCAAAGAGAAAATGTTTTGAGTGCGACGTAGAATTAAAATATCAAATGTGTAACAACACAGTCAACGAATAATTATTATAATTATAATTAACGCATAAAACTAGCGTACATAGCTAGCACTTAGAAATGACTACACTTGATGCTAAGTGACGAAACAATCAAAAGTTTGAACAAATACGAATATGGACACCTACCCATTGCTTAATATGGTAATTGGCAACAGCTTGTCTTCATACAAAGCAGCTTATTGGCAAAGTCACACCTACATGTCTCATTGTCACGGGCATTAGGCTATACTTGGTTACCAAATTAGTTTCCAGGACAGGATTAAAGACTACGTAATCGTCTATCGATTGGCGTGGCTTCGCACCCGATAAACATATTTGTGTACACCGCGTGGCTGTCGCCTCGCGCCACCAAAATATCTTATTCAGTGGTTGTGAAAGGTATTAACTTATTGTTTCTTAATCACGCGAAATTGACGTTTATAAATTCGTCATGGGCAATACAATGAGTCAGTAAGTGAGAAATGTTCTTTCGAATATGCCGGTCGATCCACATTTCGTTAGTTTTATTAAAAATTCTTTCTAAAATCATCATCAAAGATGATTAGACTGTCGTCGAGAAGCATGTTTTTTAAAAAGCAAGTCATTTCAATCGCGTGCTAACCATCCAAAACCGCAAAAGGTTTTTAACTTATTTACGGCTGTTAAAACCATCGTGTTTACACTCGGAGCAGCGAACTTCGAGCTGATGACTACACCGAAGCCTTATCTGCGGTATAAATCGAGGCATTGACATTATCTTCGGCTTACAAGTTACAACTGTTGAAATACTTGCTAGTCAAAACTCGTAGAAATTAAGTCGACAATTAAATCACCGTGTTTGGGCAATATATAAGTATACGGCTAAATCACAAAATAACCGATATAATTATAAGCGGTTTTCATTTAACATTCTTCATTGCCAAATTTAATTTCGGATTATGGCTGTGAACTACATACAGATGTCGCGAAACTTGTTACGAATTCTAAAAACCATATCCTTAGTTGGTTATTGAAACCGTATTAAGTTACTACAGATAACGCAAATAATAGCTGTTATTATCCTACAACAGGTCAATTTGAAACCTCATTGGTTATTTATCGTAGACCATAATTGGTGAATAACATGTCCATTTGCGTGTGGGTTTGAGAAAACAAGTTTGACGTAACAAAAGATTGGGAAAATTGTTACGTGACAACGTGCAGCAAACAAACGTGATAAGTGCCCCTGTCGTGTGTGATAAATTATTGTTTTGGCATCTGCGTCCCCACCGGATGCTCATAAAAGACCATTAAAGCGACATGTTGTTTATGACATTTCACACCATTGTCCATTTCGAACGAAGTGGACACTTGACGTCACGGCTACAACATTTAACTCACACGCTTATTGGTGGGTATCGCGTGGACCGGAAATGGGGGCGCCGGAAATGCGTGCCCAGAAAGGTTTAGATTTAGAGGTGGCAAAAACAAAAGATAATCATTATTTTAAAATCTTGGCAAATATCTCGCCACATTCGGGCGTACAGCTGCAAGGCGCATGTTTTATTTATACTTTCTTGGTATTGATGTGCAACAACGAACGCAAAAGGCATACCCTAAGAAGAGTTACCGCGTGATTGTAGACACGAAAGCTGACCAGTGACCACACAAAAAAAGGTATACCGGATGCTAGAGACTTGGTTAAGGGCACGCGACGACGCAAGCACGCAACTTGCGTGTCAAGAATGGCAGAGACAATTATTTATCGGAGCAATAGGTTGCTAAGAATCCAAACAAGACTAATGTGTTGTATATTTTAGGAAGGGTATTTGCACAACAAATCACACATCCTATCATATAACAGTGATAAAATCTCACCTTATTAAGGTTTTCACAGCCCTAATTGCAGCATTGAACACATGCTGCAATAGTAATTTGAATCGCGTCATACGTACTGTCATCTCAGACTTTAGAGAAATTCTACATTTAACCAAATTTACATTATTACTAATAGTAACACGCCCGAAAGTTCTTGAAACTGGAAGAAGTGGACTGGTAAACTTTGGCACGTAGACATAGATTACGGAACCGATTACATATTACAGGAAACATTCCATCATAAATATTGCTCGTATATGCCTGAAAAAATAAGCAAACAACCGGGTTTTAGATCAGTTTGGAATGTTGACCATGTGAGGGCATCCTCAAAATAGAACATTACTCAAACGGTCGGACAGTGTGGTTGAAATTACGAGTGACTTCAGCATTTGGAATGTCCAAAAATAACAGACTATACCTAGTAATAATGTTAATAACAATTATCTGGAAATGTCATAGGTCATGTGGAGCCTAAAACCGATTTTGTAATCATCATAAGAGCTTATTAATGTTAACTTGGGAATTTATTACTAGTTTTTTCTCTCTTTGGGATACGCCTACAAGCTGAAGCTTTGAAATTTTAAGTAGCGTTAAAAATACTTAATTTTCTCAAAACAACGCTCATGTACATACACAAACAGAAAATACTGATCTAACTATTTCAAAACAAAACATAACTGTTGCAGCGTTAGACCGCATTTCACTCCAAAAACTCAAATCAGTTACAAGATGCAATAAATGGCAAGTCAGGATATTGTACCTGTTGTGGCCAGTCTCAAGAACAATGCTCGGATGTCAATCAAAGTGAAGGTAGCATTTAACGTCGAAATATAATTGCGCTGTAACAAATGCAATCGCAGTCCATATCGTGCAGCATGAAAATCAGGAGACGGCGTTTTTGGAATATTGGATATAAGGAAACCATCGAAATAACAAAAATGTGATTTGAAATAAAATTGTAAATCTCAGTGATAAAACGCAGCTATTAAAAAGCGGACAGCAATTCACACAACGCAACCAACTGCAAAGGGACATTGGAATTCGTGTGAGTGCGCAATTGCGGTCGATATCCACTTCACAAACCGTCCGACAACATGACGTCATTTGTGGAAAATTGCAGCTTTCACGAATAATGAAGCGTTGTAAGCGATTTGCTAATTTTCTATACAAGTCGTGAACTCTAGAGACCAAGTGGCAAATTTTAGCGGCGGGTGTTGAATACACTTGAAGTTTTGTATTTTTTTTTCGTGAAATTTTAATGGAGCAAGTGAGAATGCAACGTTTCTTGAAATTGTGTCTTCTATCTAAAACCAAACCGGTCGCTTCGGTTTTCACAAACTGTCACGAGGTACGAACACCAGTCACGACATGTAGTAAGTTTTGAGCTGCAACCAACCTAAATCCAAGCCGTAGCACGCTTATGTAACATATTCGTAGCAAAAATCTCTTAGATGGCATAAAATTCGTTACAATTTCATTAAAGAACTTGGTGGCTTCGGCCTAGTGATAAAGCCTAAAGCTCTAACCTTTAACACAAAACCACCAGATATGATTAGAAACATGTTCACTCGTTTATGATTAGATATCAAAATAAACTAACAAAACCGCTGCTTCATGAAAAACACGATTACTGCTTTAGAGAGACATTTAAAATGTCAAAAACTAACCAAGACAGAGCACTAAGCCCAGGTCAAAAGTATGGAAATCTTGTTTGAATCCTATTACTAGCAGTACATTGAAATGACCGTAGAAACGAACGAAACAATACTAGCAATACTCGCACAAGGTGTGGAGTATTGCAAACCGAATGCAGCTTTTCGGCCTTTTCAGTGTTTTCAAACAGACTAAGAAATCATGGCCTTTCTATCCCAGCTATTTCGCCTGAGGATAAATATGCTTGGTTTCCTTTTTATGTTCCTTTGACGCACTTGGCGTCGTTTTCCAAGACATTAAAACGCTTAGCGAGAGCAAAATGTTGTGTTGGGTGGCCAGGATTCGTAGACTTGGGACTGGATACGCAATTAACCTTTAACATAACTTCAAAAGATTAAGTGCTGTGTCATTTTCTAGTAATTTTTTAGGTCACGATTATGACGACAACGGAATGCTGATGGTATGCTGTACGGTCTCCAATTTTATAAACAACAAAACAAAAATATTTGGCAAGTGAAATTAACAGCTCTAACTAAATAGCCACAGATACTGTCTGTAATGTTCCATTGCCTGCATTTCACCTCTCAAACGCCGATTACTGGTTAGTAACAAGATCAAATGTAATTATACGGTTTAGCAAATGAAAATACGCTGAGCAGTATATTTCAAATGACTGCGTTTATTGTTATGGCGATGATATATCGCTCCAAACATGCCAGACCGTGATCTTTTTATTTTTATGCGGCCAGAATTCATTACCAAATTGGCCAGAAACTGACAAAAATCCCCTTGCAAGCAAATTAACATTGTTTCAAAGCTTTATCGGGGACAATTTACGTACATCGAGGGCTACAGGGCTGAGAAAATGGGAAAACATGCTCGAAAGTGCGTGTTTTCTTATGATCGTTGATCAAGGCAAAGCTACAATTAAGTTGAACACTTGAAACAATAAGCCGTGTTGGTCGTTATCAAAGAGCCTGTCACTTCTCAAAATGTCATCGTCAAGTTTCCCATCAACAATCTCGATAGATCACCGGTGTGCATTAGAGGGTGATAATTTGATGAATAATGCCACGCACAAGCCTGATGTAATCAAAACAAGATTTGGCAGGATATATGCACAAAGTATTATGAAGCTGACACAGGCCTGAAGACGACTACAAGAGTGAATCACACAAGCCTTTCGGGTAACCAATAATGCAATTTACCCGTGTATATGATCGCTATTTGATCAAGATAACAATTAAAGGCAATAGTTACTGGCTTTTAAATCTTCTCAGCAAATATTGGTTGAGGCTATTTTGAGGATTATAGAATCTGGATTTTATTAGATTCTTCTAAGAATCTGCGACGTAAACTTCCCTGTGTTGGAGATTTTCATCAAACATATGCACAAACAACAGATGACTTTTTCTTCATTTAAGCGCCGGAGATCATTTTGCAGCTGTGCACTTCTTCAAAAGTTTTTTTCCAACACAGGCACAGAAAACCAGGCACAGTAATTTCGATTTGCATTTGCGGGGTAAAAAGTTCAACGTCTGCGTCGTTTGAGAGATGTCTGCAGACGCGTCACTTTTTTATTTTTGTTTTCTTATCGTCAAACCGGGATATTTATCTGCATGTTTAAAACAAGAAACCGCGAAATTTAAGTTGTTCCAAATCGCACCAGTTTAAACGGTTCATTACAATACAGCATTAGCTTTCGCACTATAGCAACAGAAGTATTTTAGAGACTTTTGGTACATTTTTAATCCTGAAGTACAACACGAATGCAAATGGTTTGATTAAAAGCATAGTAGCATGGCGATCAATCAACGTAATTCTAAGAAACCGCTGGACTTAAAGGTGACAATGATATACGAATATTTTTCTCGTGTGGAAGGGCTTAAAGTATTAATTTAAGTTTGACCTGATTAGCAACCGATTATTCATGATTGAAACATGCAGCTATGTTGTGTGCGTGCGCAAAAGATTTTGGATTGCGCAACGGTATAGCACCGCGATTTTTATAAGCGCAATGAACTAGAAATACATGTTATAATAATATTTATGGTCCTCTCTAGTACGAATACCTGTGGTGCAAATCGCGTGCCGACTCTGTAAGTTCGGTACGACGTGTACAAACCGCCATAATATACAGCGTCATTGCATAAGCTTATAAAAAATTATAAACATTTTTTTTTACGTAACTAAACCGATCATGCAATATACGGCATATCTCTGTATATTAACCTCATGCAGAATCCCGAAATAGAAGGCCCTAAAGTCCAACAAACTAAAACAATATCTGCAGTTCAAGTGAGTGTAAAAGCGTGTCAGTGCGTACCTGTTGTTACAAGTCACGGCCTGAAAATTACAGGAATAGTTTCAGATGTATTTATGTAGACGATAATGTTGCTGTTTTAGGTCGTAAAATTCGTGATTGAACGCGAATAGAATTTTGCGTGGTGTGCTGCGTACCGACCTACTTAGTGACAATTATTACTAATGATTGCCTCAATGAATTAGTAATAATTTATCCGTGCTATCTGGAGTGCCTCCTTGAGTGTACATTGAAAGTGTAACGAATACTATTAGATGATGGTTTGTAACAACTAAACTTACAACTGTTTGCGAGTTGTACTTGAAGATGTCTCTTTTCTACTGCAACATTGTTTGGTTGCAAAATTTCTACTAAAGCATTTATGTGTGATTTTATATCATCAATAATAACTTGAAAATTCCCAAAATCGAACAGAGTTAGGTGCCGACTGTAAAACCAAACCATAAAGGAAAAATTACAAACCCATTAACCTTCGCAAGAAGTCGCGCTCTCAGCAAATCGCAGCACTCTGGTTTTTCATCTTAAATCAAAGATTCCAAATTCATTTCAAGGTCCGTTGTGGCGGCTAGCTTTTTAAAATGTGGTGGATCGGCTATTTTCGGCTTAGGAACATAATTACTATATTCTTTTAAAAGTAGAATTACGAAGGGGCAATTTAAAAATTTTTGAAACCGTTCACGATGTGTCCTGCCCACCGCGAAAAGAACATTATCCGCATAGACTGCAAAATGAGACCCATTAGTGGTTAATGAGCCCCAAATTGAAATCCACTGTCCTAAAGTAAGCAAACACAAAATGCATCAGTTAATAGGGTTTGTGTATTGAACATAACTCCGTGTGCACAAAGTACATCTCATTCGGTTGATATTAAGCTTAAAGGTTGAAAGCGCCACTCGACGGAATGTCGAGGTATTTAAACGGGCCGTAAAGGTGCAACCTGACGTAGCTAGATAACCACCTAATTAATAAAACGTTATGCATGTTATAAACCGTTGCGTTCTGCTCAGTGAAAAATACTGGACGACCTCGTATAGTAATGGAACATAATTCTGGGTCCAGTTCAAAAACAAAAAAGAATATCTATAGATATTACGAGATGACTATTTCGAGTTACGACCTTTAGAATTTAAACGGTGTCTGGAAATGTAAAAAACGTTTTTCGCGACGTTTTTAATTTCTATGTCTGGACATTTTAACGGTTTTGGCCGGCTTTGCAACCGAAATCTACATAGAATAATATAAGCAGAGATCGCTCATATCACGTTTTCGTCGTACTGCCGACTGGACAACATTGCATTCATTTGCTACAAAAGTCATAAAGGATATAAGCTAACCCTGTGTTCCACCAACAAACGAAGGTTTCTTGTCACTTCCAGCGTCCAAAAACGTGCACACATATAGCTTTTGATGTTGGAAATAAGAATCAAGAATCGCCGCTGTTGGAATAAAACGCACGTTTTTGCTTTGTTTATGTGTCTGGCTTATGTGTGTTTGCTGTTCAAGACACGTCGTTAAGAACGTGGTAATATTTTTAAAATTCCACGAATAATTGAGAAGTTTTCTAACCCGCTTTTGTAATTTGCGAAACGCCCGTATTGGTCGAAGTCGCAAGGTAATACGACGATATCAAGTTATATCAAGGTGTTCACGCCCAAAACATACTGGTACCATCTGATCTCGATAAGAGCTTGGACAGAAAATAACTAAAAACATGGTGCTAACATAGGGGGCATTATAGCTGGCTGTTACCGGTTAAATACCAATCCCTTTAGTCAAGATTTTCCTGTTAACTATTACTCATACCAATGAGTGGGTTTAAGCCGAAACACACGCCTAAGTTGAGCTGGCGACCGGTCCTAATTAGCGGCGATTTATGAGTTAAAGCTATTATAAGCGAGCTGAAAATCGTTTGCGGTAAAGACCATTCATCAGAACGAGCTTCCGTAAGCAGATTTTCATCCCAGAATCTCATACAAAACAAATTTATTCCGTAAACAGCGTGACAGGTATCGTTTACAAACACTATAACAGTGAAAAATGGCAGTGAATTCACGATCCAAATTACCATGAAAAACAAAAACACTAATGAGCAATGACCGTTATTGCGTAACTATGTTGAGAAAGCTACGTCATTTTGCGTCAAATCGGCGAAGCAAAAAGAGAATTGACGAGGTCCGCCTCGGGCCCAGGAACGTCGCTTGCGTGGGCAGTGCGGCTGTGCAAAAGCACAAAAACAACACTATCGAGGGCCTTATTTAGATACATTCAAAGAAAACATTGAAATGTTATGACGTTATGTACAGCGAAATGTAATTTTAGAAGAAAAACTAACAAAAATACCTATCTAAATTTGACCAACTCTGCGGTCGCCGATTTTATGATGGAATTGAAATCGACGTTTATCTTACATCTCCAGAATCTTCGAGCAGCACCCCAAGTTTTGGCCGGGTATCGAGGACTGTCAATGCCGTGAAAGATCCTTGCAATCGCGCGGCCAGTCAACTTTGAACCTAAGTCTGCGCCTGGTGTTGAGAATAGCACAGCGTTTAATATGTCACATCACACATTGAAATAAGTTTATAGGCGTGTTTGGATAATTAAACCAAAATACAAAAACAGTTATTTTTAGATATTAAGGTTTACTAATCGCCTTCAGAAACAGGAGAAAATAAGAAAATGCTGATTTGCAAATTCGTTTCGTCTAGACTTGGAAAATCTTAAACAGTGAACGTGGTCTGCTAAATTGGCCACTTAAAACGTGATTTCCTTCATTAACCTAGTTAGTAGTTAACTCGTAAATGTCACACCTTATAGGATGCGTAGGTGGTAATATTGCTACCATTGGGTGTACTAATCGGACCGGTACCCCGTTTGACTGGTACGAACCATCTCCACTGGCCAAATAACCGACAAGGATATTATCTATCAGTTGACCAACCACGCACCAACACACTACACCCAAACAAAAATTCGGATCAAATTGATGTTAAAAAGCGAATGTTTTGAAAATTACCTTTTTCTGGCAAAGTATGGGATGATTTTTATCGATGCTTCAATAACACCGCTGTTCTCACGCTTTCAAAGTATGCAAGCGGTTCGTTATACTGGTTAATTACAAAGTGGCGGAGAGGTTCAATCGGTCGTGACTTTGAAAAGTCGTTTCTTGTCGAGATTTTAAAAAACAAACACCACAAATAGCAATCAAAATACAAATAATTGCGGGTTTGAATCTTAAGATCTTTAACATGTCATGCTGGTAGCGTTTGAAGCGGCACGGTCTGTTTAAGGTGGTTCGTGGTCAGGTCTTTTGCATATTTCTTGTACGCAAAAACGTCTGTTCTTAGATTTCCGAAGGCAATGCGAGCTATTTAAATTTTTCCTGTTTCCGTCTAAAAGAGTGGAATACAGGAAGTGAAACAAAGGATTGGTGCAAAAAGCGGACATATATTGTATGAGTTTTCACTAAAACTATATAGGCTGCGCAAGGAAAGGTCGCCGACGTACCACCCTTACAGAATCATCAATCAGGATATGCCGACACGCCAAACCAGCGGATGGCATGGAAGAGCCAAGCTTGTATGACGTCATAAACGTGCCAATTATGACGCAGAAATACCTTGGCACGTGCCCATGCCAGAACGATCCAAAATGCCTGACATTAGGATCGGTGGTTGTGGTATAACTATGCTAACTCGTTCATCTTCTAAATGACAGCTGTTAACGACTATAGCGCACGCTAGGTGCATGGACGGGTAGAAGTGCCGACAAAATGCCGCACTAATCGTAGCAACCAAGTCGTTGGTAAACGCACAAGCTTTTGCTTAATACAAAAACTTCCGTGTTGAAAATGCAAAAATAAAGCGGCGTTGCTGCCTTGAGCAGTTTCCGTTTTTTAGTTTCACTCAATGCTGTTGTTCCTTATTTTATTGTGTGTTGTAATCTTTTTAAGTGCTGGTGAAAAATTACCGATAAACGTTTTTAGCGGTTTCGTTTGACTATTTCCGGCAAACATAGCACACCACATAATTAAAGTCATGGCAAAATAATCTTAAACTTACCGTGAACGTTAAGAAACTTTCGTATCGTAGAGCTTAGATCAGGTTCCACATCCGTAGACAACTAATAAAGATAAAAATAATTGATTAAAAACTTAATTAATTACTAATTTTTACAGCGGTAACGTTAACAATTTTTGCAGCTGTAAATTCCAGCTAAATTTATGCGTCGTGAAAATAAGTAAAATACCGCGACACAACCACATGTTACGCGCACCTGCCCAGACTTGTTTCATGAGCACACCAATTCTGATGAATCATAAGTGACCTCTATTTGCTCGTTTCTTCCGTTCATAGCCTTGCACGCGATCAAAACAATGAGCGTTTGCAAGACACGAAACTTTGCAAGCGCGATAATTACCGAAGTGTTGAGATAAAATAAGGCGCTGTGGGCGGGAATCGAACCCGTTGTCTATTCTTACCTGTGTAAAGCTTGCGTTGACTTTCAACGCAAAATAGCTTTTTACACTTACCGGGATTTCTTCAGCGTTTTTGACATTGTCCTCCTCTTGGAAGTAGGAGTCAATGACGGACTTTAGTTTCTTGCTCCTTGATAAATCTGCGTCGTCCATGCAACATCCAACGTTGGGATATGAAAACCTGAAGATAACGAATTTAAAAAATACCTGCGTCGGGTAGTTTCATATCATGTTAGGTATTTAAGTGAGAAATAAACATTTTAAGATATTGATGAAAAACAGGTTACTGGCATTTTTCAATATCGTACAATGTGTAGAATTTCAGAGCAAAATACGTTTTCTTGGATGTTATCGAAGTATTTCTTAATGTAAGTTGTATGCATTTAGCAGAGTTTCAGTCATTTTTTTCTGACTCGAGTCAAGTCAAGTCAAGGAAAAATGTGACTTGAGTCATCACAGCACTGGCACTAAGACTAAGTGGAAAAGTCTACTTGTCTTGGCGGTGTAAGTGGTTGCGCAAAAAGCGCTGTATTTGTGGCTTGGCACTTGGCAGCGTTGTATAATATCCTGAGCGGATTTCTTGCAAACCCTAATCTGGATTATCTAAGATTCTACTTTCAGTGGAATATCAAAATAATGCGTAAAGTTTTGACCAAGTTTGTACGTAAACATTCTGATTTCTCTTTCACGTTCTCTCCTGCTAAATCTATGTTCCAGTACTGTTTTATGTAGAGATATGGAGAGCCCATGCCTGGCGATCACGTATGGCGATCAAGTATTGGACTCACATTTATATTAAAACCTTTATCTTAACACTTATATTCATAACGAAACAATCTGCTACTATTCAAGATTTGTAAACTTTTTGATACTTTGATACTTTTTTCTCAAAACTTTTAGTTTCAAATTGAATGCGGATAATCGGATATTATTAAAATCTACGGACGGGAATCACAATCACTTTATGTAGGACACTGGGGTTTTGAAGGTTCACTGGCGCTACTCAACGGATGTTAATGTAAAGGGTGACGCCGGTAGTAGACAGCGACGAGCGTATTGGGAGGTTTCAAACGATTTAAACGCGTTTGTTTTGCATCAGGATCATCCGTATCCAAGCAAAGTTGTCCAATATTGAGACTTGCGTCGGGTGGAAGTGTAATTTTTAATTTTCTTGTAGGTCATGAAAATTTAGTTTCAGTAATTTGTCTGACAGCTTTACTGTTTCGTTTTGGCGGTTTTCAAGGGTCTTAGATCTGTGATTGAGTTCTGTTTTTCGCAGAGTTAAACTTTAAAGAATAGAAAACAAAAACTGGCAAACTGACAAAATCTATGGCAAAACAACTTAACATACCTAAAGCGATATTATAAGACGTCACAACACTTACTCTTGCATTGTAGAGAAACAGGTGTTAAGCTGTGCTATTTCCTTGTGTTCTTGGGCCACCACGCGCTTGTGCAAATTGTCCGTGACCAGATCAAGCAATTCGAACGAGAAAGATCTTTTTGTTCGCAGAAGAAATGAAGTTTCTTTGAATTGGACGGTGACACCGCTCTTTCCCAAATCTCCCTTTCCTCCTGACGAGATTAAAAATGATTTTTTCAGCATTTTTTCCAGAAAAAATGGATTTTCCGCGTTCATCTATATCCGCATGTTTACGTTTAAATTGTTCGTTCACATCAAGGGTAAATGTGATTAATAATTTCCTTTACGTAACCGCGGCCGTAATAACATTTTTATGAGCCCGTGTGCAGCTCTGGCTTTAACGTCGAACAATTTTAACAACCAACTGTATAAAACAATACGATCTCTCGTTAAAATTTAAGGGTAGCAGCATTGCCTATACTAACTGCTGAACCAGAAATGGTACAGAATTCGATTTTTGAAATGGTAAAATGGTTGCAGGTTTAAAAATGACTCAACTATAAAGTGTACAACCGACCATCTTGCTAATTAATTGAGTAATTATACTTCACAGCCAGTACTTTAAAGTCTCAAAGAAAAGTCGTTAGCAGTTCACCTGTTGCCAGAGTGGTATCCCACATCAAATTTCTTAAGCTCCTCTTCAGTGAGAATACGTCTGTGCCAACTTTGTTTGCAATCTGCACCGACACAAGGGTAGATAAACTAGAAGCCATAAGCACGCAAGCCCAAATGTAACCGGAAATAACTATATTTTCCTCACTATAATTTTGCACGATTGTAACTATTGCCAGTCACATATAACCCATATTCTATCCGTCGTCATGTCAGCATTTTAAAACAGTGTCATGAATACAGTAGCATTGTGTGGCTAATTACAAATAGTACATACCTTTACCAGGCAGAATTCGACTTCATTGCGACATTTTTCAGTTTTCCCTACGAAACATCAATTCTTGGATTCAACACATCTACCTCTAACCCACAAAAGGAAAAACAGCACCATCGTGCATTCAACACCCATTTACCTTGCATTAAGAGCGCATGAGCTACTGGTGGAAACTTCCTGACAACCTTCATCATCTGACTTGGTCCTTCATAGCAATACAGGTGACAGACCGTCTCCGTGGGAAGAAACACTTTGACCAGCGATTCCATCTCCAGGTAACAGAGTAGAGTTTCTATACCTTTGTTGAAAAAATACGACAGCATGGGAACAGTGGTAGAAAGTGATATGTTTATATTAGAAACACTTACAGAATATCCTGTAACTAATACTGCTTTTTTACCTGTCAAAACTGCCTTTGGTGATTGAGTAGTAACAATGGTAACTTAGTTTAACAAGGTGTTTATACACATCAAGCTAAACCATAGCTTGTAAGTTCATGTAGAAAGGTTGTACAGACATTGACTTATTCATTGCTTTTAGAGCTTCAATTTTAATATTTCAGCGGTCAACGACTTGTGATAGATTAGATTAAATCAATTCCAATTCACATTTGCCCAAGTCAAACAGAAGCTAACATGCGATAGAATAAACCCACAAAGCAAACCAAAGTGCTGTTTTAATAAGGAAAACGTAAACTTTCAACTCCGACCTGTTAAATGAAATGGGATTCGTTTTGGAATTTATTGCCTCACAACCAGGAGACAACGGTGAAGGTTGAGCTTTCATCTTGGAATCCTTTTCCAAGAAGAACACAGGGGAGAGTTACAGGTTTGGGCTTGTGTTCTTTGAGGGCGTGTGCATGTACAGTTAGATACATCAGACTCGTTAAGAATAGATTCGAGACAGCCGACGGCAAATAATGGCCTGTCATTTCGTCAGATGTGACGATTAAGAACGATGGTTAATGATAACAGGGACATGTCTTTTGGAGTGTTTGTTAGCGCCTGGGCGGTAAAATTTGACATAGCTAACAGCCGTTTATAACCATATGTGTACATAATGGTGTTTAATAAAAATAAATGCGGTCTGAATGTTATTTCAGGGACACTTAAGAACGATGAAATTCGTATTTCTTGAGTGCATCTTGATTGAGCGTATTCTAAAGTTTTAATGAGATAAAAAAAGCTGGTTATTTTTGGTTGTAGACTCTTACAGTACGCTACGGATAGTGCTTTGAGAATGTCTTTGGCGACCTTAAAAAGGTAGTAAAATAATCACAAACGTACATACATACAAACGCCGAGTGTTTACAAAATGCTCAACAGGTAAAATTAAAGCATTTCCTCACAATGTGATTTCACGATGGGAGACGTATTGTGGCTGGAATTGGAATTAAGTAGGATTACGATACAATCTCAACGCTCTTCTCTATGGGAAAGTAAATCCATTCAAAAGGGTCCAATGAGTGGTTTTGGAGTTTTTCCAAAAAAATGTCTTTTTCCTTCTCTTGTTATTCGGGTTGGTGGCGTGTAAACTTAGCCGTGTTTAGATATTGTCTCATGATATGTGGGCTACGTGATGTTTGCTGCAAGCAAAATTTGCATTGCCAAAGGAGATCGAGGTTAAAACGGTGACAAAAGATCTGTAGCGTTGACATTTGCGCAATGACGTAAAAACAAGAACATAAAATTAGAAAAACTATAACTGGCTGGCAGATGTTTTCAAGAAAGACTGTAAAAACGCGGTCAGCAGGGAAATAAAAACGACAAGCATTTAACTTTGATTAATATCTGGCTCCGGTACGAGATAGTAGTGGGAAAACGCTCGTAAAGAGCAGCGCAAACATCAAGAGCAAACAATGCTTCAAAGCTGAAATCTCGAAATGTCAAAAACAACCGAATAATCTACGACAAAAAAAGTTGTATAACCCGAATTGCGCACCTGGACGTAAGGCTCATGATAAAGTAGCTGCGAAAAGTCGCTAAGCTTTTCGAAACCCGCTTCAACTGCTGAATATAAACAGAAGAAGAATTAATATAAGTTTAGGAATACGAGGTTTCTATAGATCAAACGGGAGTAGGGTTGTTATTTAAGTACATTAAGGCCATAAACAATGTTGTCCGCTCGTAAAGAGACGATTCTCCAAGGAAACGGCGACTGCTGCTAGATACTTTCAGGAAAGGGAGTATAAAGGCTAAAACATTTGTTTACCGCTTTCACAGATTTAATGACGGAGATATAGGTAAAATGAATTCGCCGAGACCGTTTGACGGGAGAAGACACAGCATCGACCCTGTAGCCATTGCAAGTAGGTTTGAGCGTTTGAACGCAACAGAAAAGCGACTGCAGAGATTCTGGTCAAACTAAACGTAATTTTTCAATTTGTTTTCAATATTTCCACGCATTGAGATCAAATTATGTGGAACTTAAAACGTTAGAAACCTCGAATGTCGTTTTTCTGTTGCGCTTTATGGAAGTTTTATTTACTACCATCCGAGCCACAGAAGCTGTGGTAGTAAACAAATTAACGCAGTGTGTCGATTAACAGCTTATTGTTTTCCTTGCCAAGATATTTTGTGGGCTAATATAGTATTAGATGATGCAGGCGATTCATAAAAACGTTTCAGATATGGCTCATCAGAGCAGAAGAACGTCAGGGATTGTGAACCCACTCGCAGGATGGGTGGGTGATTGAGTTTGGACTTTTTGCCAAAATTAATGATGAATTACCTAGTCATTATTGTGTTGTTAACCAAATTGATCAGTTTTATTTACTTTCAATCAAATTGCTAACTAGATTATTTATAATCGTTACAACATTTAGAAGACGTAGAAAAACGTTACGAAGTTTGTACGAGTATGACTCAATATAGAAATGCAATTCATGATATTTTCATCTCCATGTAATTCCAGCCACAAAGCCGGAGGCACTCCGTCATGGTTCCTCCACCGCAAGTCAACCGCAGAAGATCAAGTAGATTATACCAACTCCAGGTCAACCAATAATTAATCGACACTGCCTATCGATAATGTTATTAAGTACAATAACAAAACAACATAGGGCACTCAGATAGCCAATTGATAGAAATTATGGTGCTTTCTTATAAGAATGATTATAATGGTACAGACGGATTGTTCCACGACCTTCACCGGCCTGCCACTGGCGCCCATTCCACAACGCATTGAAAATACTTACAAAATAGGCCCGGACGAGGGCAAGCAATACAAGCAGGCCGAAGTACGAAAAGCAGCGGAAAGGGTTGGTTTTGAAACCGGACGTGACGCATAAACAATTAAACACGTCGCTTCGTTTTCGTACGGTTGCAAAAACTGAAAATATAACATTTTGCTTCCAGACGTATTGTTACTTTTCGCTGAAATAAGGTTAATTTCATATTGGTTAAGTTGTGATTGATCTAACCAATCAAAAACGATTAATTCGAAAATTGTGTAACTATTACAGATAGTGGACGAAGTACTAGAAGGTGTGCCTTACATGGAGAAGGATTTTCCAACAGAAAAAGTCATTCTTAGAAGTATGTTAGCATGGGCACGGTTATGAGTAGACAATAAAAATGTTCTAAACTCGGAGTCGGTTCGTTTACACGACGTTCAAAGGTCGCTACACGACGATGATGCAGCCACACAGTTACAGCATATTGCCCAATCATTTACCCAGTCACTATACTATAAATCACGTCATGTGCTTTCGGTAAACCTTTGAACTTTACAAGTAGGAACAGTCGGATGAATAACATATGGTCACTATTCTACACAAAACCCGGTGTATAATAGTTCGGGCAAAAACTCTGGCGGTTGAGAGAAAATTCCCTCATATCTTTGTTTATTCAAGACGTAATGTAAATGTAATAAGGTTATGAAACCATTATATCGTTAGTGCGATACGTCATGATGAAAGTGTCGATCAACACACCAGCTTTTTAGTTAACGCACGTACTAATAACAAGTTGGATACGAAGAATTATTATCTTTCTCTACATCTATCTTAGAAAGATTTATCTTTACTACAGTACATAAAACTCTGTGATAAAGCATTACATATTCACACAACAGCTTTTAACATTGTGCCACTCTAACGCTGGCACAATGGTGAAACACCTGATATTTGATTTGCAACCCAGATTTTTTATTTTCATTAAAAGAATTTACACCTATGGTTATCTGTAACCAACTCGCTCATAATTCCAGAGCACCGTGATATCTGGGGCAAGAAAGTGATGCAGCCATCGAACGGCGGCAAGGTGGCCAAAATCCTGGTGGAAGAGGTCAAAGATGAACTGAAGAAACTCAACATGGATAGGTGAGTGATGTCAAAAGAACAAACGAATTATGACGTATTGACGCAGATAGAAAGTTTAAAAATATTTTCAAATCCATGCAAAGCATCATTTACTTCGGTTAACGACGATGTACAAAGTGCAAAAGGTTCACTAGTCACAACATACGTTTCGTATCGGTATCGTATGGAAACAATATATAGAAGCTTCAACAACGGACTTAGAACGGCGTTTTCCTACACTCAAGCTACCGATTTCATTCATGAAATAATAACATACACCAACACGATAACAATAACGTTAAGGTGACGGGATAATTTAAAACCAAGTCTTGTAACAATCAAATGTTAAACTTGCAGGTACAAGTTTGTCGTGAACGCGGTGGTAGGGGATGGTCGCGGGCAAGGAATGTTGATGGCCAGTCGGTGCCTATGGGATACAGAAACCGATGGACACGTAACTGTCCAGCGTACTACGGAGAAGCATTTTGCTGTGGTCACTGTGCACGCTGTCTACTACGAATAGCCATGCTTTTTTTCTAGACTTTTGAGTTCCGCTAAACGGTTTCTTGCTAAATTTTCTTACTGTTTTTAACGTAATAACTCAGTGTTATGTCTGTGCAGTATTATGACGATTTGGTCGTATGCTCTTAAGTGTATAGCTCTGGGCAAGTTGTGTTCGTATAGTTGCCGTGTACGTGTGCTAAGTATTACCCAGGACTTATATCGCCATATATTTAACAAATTTAAAATGCTTTTCTTTCGCATATCTGTTAGAAAACATTATAAGAATAGCGTTTTTTAGGTGGTCTGAGACACATTTTAATTTTTTAATAAAACTTGATACTTATACTACCATGGGTGGTAAAAAATGAGCAGGTAGCAAGTAACAGAGTAGTATGCGACATAGACATAACTGTAAGCCTGGTATAAACCATACCTTCCCTCGCCAAGTCAAATTCTTCAACTGATGGATCTATGGGCAAGGCAGCAAAATGGCCAGTACAGTCTATTTCCTTCCTAAGCAAAATTTTAAACAGTATAAGAAAATGTGTAAAGCAAACGAAATGATTTACTTGAAAACAGATCGGAAATAATAGAATAATGATACATAGTAATAGGAAATACACAGAAAGAAAGTCCAGCTGTACTAAATGTTTGAATTTAAACGGTAAGGTGTCAAAAATAGAAATCTTTATCCCCGGACTAAGAAAAGCTTTCGCACGACTCGGCGATGATTCGTGAAATAATACCGCCCCACAAGAGGTAACAGGTTAAAAATAAGAAATTGCTGATAATCCCGATATTTTGGGGATTTTTTTGGAGTTCGCGTTTGTTTTAACAACAGTATTGAACGAAACTGAAGAAGCTGCCAAAAGGTTTTAGTTTAGAATTTGGCACTGTTCACCAGGGCTATCTCAAAGCTTAGTCAGGGAAACGATAAGCAATTGCTTAGTGTTGTTTTAAAGTTTGTCACTTACTCATCGCATTGGCAAGGCAGGAATATTTTCTTCACAAGTTGCTTGACCATGTATCTATCCACCGACTTGCCATACGTGTGACGTCCCAGTTCAAAGAGGTCACCGCCCTAAAAATTACCAATAAACATTTCAGAATATTTAGCAAATAATGTGACCAAATTACTATCATAACCAGGTTTTAAGTAATGCGGTTCGAGCGTTAAGTGTCCTGATATAGGTTGGGAGGTAAAATTTTATCGTGCCAAATTAGACTTGGCTAATTTCGATAAACCAAAAATCTTAGACAAGTTACTGTGTTAGCCGACAAAACGTGCAAAGTTTAAACGCACTGCCTTTTGCAATAAACTATAATATAGCAAACGGTTTAAAAACAGTCAAGAAAACTATAATCTCACGTCAGAGTCGAGTAGCAGGTGGCAATGCGCTGGCAGCCTGTCACGGCCAGCTCTGCCTACTTCTTGCACGTAACGCTCGAAAGATCTGCAGAAGTATATGGAACAACTTTTCACAACAATCGTATTTTATCGAAAGATAACCGGTTATTTCGCTAACCCTCGTGGGGTTCTTACTCCACGTCGCTGTACGCACCTTTATACTACTATTTATTGCGGGATCAAATTTGACATGATAAAATTGTACACCATTGTACTATGCCTAATTGTAATATGTCTTGATAAAATCATACCCCGATAATAGTGATGTTTGTTGAACTGAGTTGATTACAATTACCAAAAACTGTTTCCTTGTAAATCTCAAACTAAAGCATTAGGGGACATAAAAACCATAGAAAGGATTCGTATCGAAGTAACGAAACCCGTTCTTTCCTTTTGTTATCATTATGCTATGTGCTTAGCAAGTAGAACGAGTGACAGTAACTTAATTTTCCTGTCCAAAACACTCGCATGTGTTGCTAAAAACCGGTGCATTATGTTACGATGAGACGAGCAAGCGGCCTTACAATACGAACTTCGTCGAAAAAGAACAACAGAACACATTAACCTGGGCATGTTGTAGTGTATGACGGCTCTCACGTCTTGCTTGTCTATTCCCATTCCAAACGCGACGGTCGCTACAACGATGCGTAACTTCCCCGACATGAAACGATTCTGAACTCGGCGTCTCTCGGCCGCCGACATACCTGCAAGATTTGTTTGAGTCGCCTTGTAACATGACTGCCATTTAATTGCAGGCCTGATGAGTTAATAAACAACTTCGCCTAAATGCATTAACTTTGTTCTGTGAAACACTGTAAAATGTAATGAATTAATGCGGTGGAACGTGGAGGGTAATGGTTGGGAATACGTAATTTTACACAACAACTTTTCTAGGCGGCGATTACCAAGGAAACGTATTTTCGCACGAAAAGTTTTTTTTATAAAGGAAACACAATGCGAAAATCCAAACAATAAGTAGATTAAATACCTGCATGGTAGCAATCCGCTGTCCAAGTTATCGCTCTTCGTTTACGTGCTAAAATAACAGCATAATTGTATAGATAATGTACATGGCAACGCAATCCCAAGTTTATCTTAATAAAGGATTATTGTATTTAATGAATTCACGCCATTTCACCCCAGAACTTGCATAGTTACTACAAATGAATTATCAAAATTCGTATAACGACATAAAAATTGGAAGCGTAACTATATATCACTCTTAAATAGACTTCTTAGTTCCTAAAAGGTGATGGCGGACTATCAAATACATAAAGAACACAACACTTTAGTTGTGTTCTGTCAATAAAATAAAACGTCGTCGGAAAAATCTCTAAAGGGAATGAAAATATGCGACTATTGTTCACCACTTACGTTTGCCGTTTGTGGTCCGTTTGCGTTTCTTTGTCGTCGGGTCTATTGCAGATACTTCTATCTCTGGTATTGTCTGCAAGAATCGGCACACATTTCTTTTAAGTGAATAATAACGCCATACTTTACATTGCAGAAAACCATTGCATCTCACTTCCATTACGACACAGCTTCCACCACTAGGTAAGACTATAACAAAGCAATGTAACTGACCTAAAGCGACACCAGGCGGGTAAACTGAGAAAGCGTAATTAACTACTGTACACTATAAATATTAAATAGCGTAAGTGGTGGGATGCATTAGCGTAAGTAAGCATAAAAATACGTTGACGCGTTCGTTCTGCGTGTATTTGGCCTAACCATGAAGTGTACAGAATAGTGTGCTTAGCAAAGATATAATATTGGCCATTGTAATTAGTCTTGAATGAGTCAGCCATCGTATAGTATGGTATAGGATGATAATTTTTATCCTCGGACTGAGGAAAGTTTTCGAACGACTTAAACCCGGCGATGATTCCTCATCAATCGGTTACCGAGCTAACCTTTGCGCAAGTTCCGATTGTTACACATTTTTATCGTATTGTCCGAATTTAGAACTGTCCGTCAGGTCCATTGAATAGAAAGGAGCAAGTGTGGTTAATGCCTTGCCCAAGGGCGTTACAATGATATGGCCCAACTGCGATCGTATTGAACAGTAACTGTCATTCGCTCAGCAAAGCACTACTGGGTGACCTACTTGATCATTGTTGACAACTTCACCCTGAAGTCGGGTCCTCAGGAATGCTGCAAGCCTGGCCGCCTCTTCCCGTCTAGTACAATATACAATCACTGAATCCAACTTGTTGAAACGTGCGCCGTTCAATAATTGCTCCAAGGCCTGTTGAAAAGCGTTTGAAAACGATTAGAGCTTAAAAAAATGACATAAACAAAAGAAAAGCAAAAATCTGTCTATACATAAACTTTACGTCCAGTATCTTAACAAGAATATATCCGATATCGTTTTAAATAATTACCAATACTTAATACGTGGTCTGTAACAGAAAAACTATGGTAAGATACAGTTTTATACGTTTGCTTTCCAGGAAACCTCTCAACCAGGCTTATATGTGAAATTGGACAAACTATTTTATGCTAAAAAGATTTCGATCGTTACACAACAAGTTAAACATTAAAACAACGCAGAATTCAGCAGAAATATCTCCATTATTTGCTTTGTAGTATTTCTTATACAGCACGAATTTAAGTTTAGGCATTCTTGTGTCTTAAGGTTTTGGTTCTCGCCTGCCACTGGCTAGTTACAACTAAACAGATAAATCAATACACATATGGCTCTAGAATTATAAAATATTTGTTTAGTTAATCAATGTTACGAATAGGGCTGACTTTCACGTTGCGGTGTCTTTCTTTGTTGTAGCATCAGATAGGGCCAGGGTTGCCATACCGTCCTTATTTCTAAGATTTGTTCTTATTTTAAAGATCCGTGTCTTAGAAAATATTTTCGTCTTTTTTTCTAAGAAATGTCCTTATTTTCACTTGCGTCCTTATTTTTGTCTTATTTTTAGGGCAGAGGTTCGTATTTTGGGCATTTTGACACCTTTAGTATACCATTTTGTACCAAAGAGATACCAAAATTAAGAACATGCAGATAGTGTCTCGTTTTTTTTTAGAAACATTGGTTGCTTTCTCCTGTTGTGCACTGTTTACGGTGGTATTCGTCTTTCGTTTCCTAGTCGTGCTTATTTTTGAGTTGAGACCGATGGCGACCAATGTTCCCTCTAATTTTTCACGAGTCTGAGCAAACACACTAACTCCCTGAGCGGTCCCTTGGACCACTGTGTGCAACATCAGACGTGCCACGTGCGCACTGTGGCCATTATTATGCGTTTATTCTATTTTTAATTCAGGTTGGCTTATTTTCTTGTGCGCAACACAGATTTTCTGTGCGCGGAGACCGTGTCAGCAGTGCGCATTTGCGCACGCGCGCAGCTTAGAGGGAACATTGATGGCGACCGTGGATAGGGCGCTATGGTGAAGGTGAAAATTCAATCACCTCATCTTTGTATTTATCACGTGACACGGTCAAGACAAGATTGCTAGGCAAAGACATATTCATCACCATTCCTTCATCAGGGTCTGAAATACCTAGAGATGAAATAATATATTCACCAGCAAACTATAAATTAACTGCACAAAACGTTACATTTATTCTAAGCAAAGTAAACGATCAAAAGCACAAAACAATGACGAACATCGTCAATCAACCAAAAAGATCTATATAATTTTTTTCATAAACCAACCTAGCTAAGAAACACATAAACAATAGCGATTAACATAACTTCGTGTAGCACCAATATACTAACTTACCTAACTGCTTTGCAACTGCCAAGCATGTGGACACTGTAGCCGTTGCAGTCAGACCGACTAAACATTTGACACCGAGTTGTTCTTTTAATACCTGAAATACATAATATGAACAAGAATGTGAATAATGGAACAATGTTAGGATCAAAGAAATCATCCTTTCATGTTTGGCATGAGCTTTATCAAGGTGATATGAAAGATATGTGATTAAGTGTTTACAAAAACATTCTCATTCATGAAAATTTAAAAGAAGATTTTTATTTATACCCTAAAATTACTTTGATGTTTTGATAGTTTAAATATCTTAAAAATGAAATTCGATTTTCAAATTACTGCTAAACCACAGAGAAATGATCCAACCTGGCACACACGAAGATAAGAAGGTCTAAAACTATGCGACCACTCGGACAAGCAATGACACTCATCAACGCACACAAAAGATATCGGTGGAAGTTTTGACAAAGGACTGGTGCGTGGTGACATGCCAGACCAGGCAGTTAATGCTTCTGGTGAGACCAAAAGTATATCCACCTGTGGTGACAAATCATAAAGAATAAATAAACAAGTTTTGTGTTACACGAAATAATTGCTTTTAGATAGTAATATGTAGCTTACAATCCAACGTACAGTTTAGTTTTAAGTGGTTTCGTTGGTTTGATTAATTTGTACATTAATATTTACATTTCAATTTAAGTAATTAATTACCAACTGAAAGTAACCAAATGCTAGCCAATATATTGCCAAGGGCATTGTAGTTTGAACAGAAAATGTTTATTTTTCACAGAAGTATTAGTCAGAACATTAGTAGCAGAGGTTATATATATACAGACTTAGTTAAGATTCTTATCTTGCCATAAAGGCAACAACAGCATTGGCAAAATATTTATACCTTTCCAGTTTCTATTTCCAACAAAACCTTATCCCTCTGCTCTTTGGCCATACCTGAATGCAATCGTGAAGCTTTCAAAAATTTTGGCAGGCCATGAACCTAAAAACAGTGATAAAACACTTAAAATAAAATAATGATAAAGTCTAAATTTCCTACTTTGACTGAATCAGGCCCACTTTTATGTAGGGTTTACTGTCACCATATGAGTTTCCTAAACAATACATTTCTATGGAGTTACTGTTAAAGTTCAGAGATGAATTGAAAAGACAGGTAAGACTATAACAAAGTGTGAGCAGAAAGAAGCCATCACCTGATCATCCATCAACGAGACAAGCGGGGATATCACAAGGGTAATGCTGTTCCTCTTCGTTGCAAACATGTAAGCTGGCAGCTGGTAACATAACGACTTTCCGGAACCAGTGGATAACACAAGCAGGGTAGGTTTCCCTACAAGAATCCCGATTTATTAAATCCAGAGTGTACTGCAATTACTGGTAAACATGTAGCACAATTTGCACCAAAGCCTACCACAATGACTTAACGACTTTTTTTATCAGTTTCAGTTTAAAATTACAACATGCAAATCATAGCTGATGCAATTAAGGAACAAATGCTGTGTGCAAATTACTACATATTCAAAGCATTTAGTAATAAAAAAGTTACTCTACCAAGTAGTATTCTCTTTATTGCTTTTTCCTGGCCCTGTCTGAAGTTCTTGAAACCAAATTTTTTTAAAACAGTTTCAACTTCAACTTCATCATATGTCGATGGTGTGAAGACTGGTTCAGCGTGAGATACAGTGAGCTGAGTTTCCCCGAATCCAGATGAACCAAAGTGATTTAAGTGATGTGTGTTTTCCAGAATGTCCGCAAGTGAATCTGAAATGAAACTCAGACAGGTAATTACAAATAAACGAGCAAATTTCAAATTACGCACAACAGCAATGGTTTATCTAACAGCAGGTTGCAACGAGTATCTTAGGTTGAATGTACCAACTGGTCCAGGATCTTCTTCTTTATTTGAAGCAGATTTTGGAGAAAACGATCCTTTGGAAACAAAACCAGAAAATGGCTATTCAAAGCAACAAAACCAAAGAACATTTGTATCTACTTGTTATTTATAACATAAGACAAAATTTAAATTTTAGATTAAAACCACGTGCTCAACCACAGTACCTTTACTTTTGCATTTACTGGCCCAATGACCATGTTCACCGCACTTGAAACATTTGTCTTCGCTCTTATCCCTAAATCCACTCCTTCCTGCTCCACCACTTCTTCCTTTCCACCCACTTCGAAAAGAGAAACCTTTTCTTGCCAGTTTTTCTCGATAAATCTGGCAACAACAAAAACAGCTGCAGGAAAAGAAAACACGATCTCAGCATGGTTTCATACCGATTACAAGATTAAAAATAATAAGCCATTTCGCAGATAAACGTACCACTTTAACCTTGTCTTGCACCAGTATAGACATGAAATTATCTCAACTGATTTAAAAATAGATGGCACAAAAAAAATTTAAGCAAATAATTTCAAGTCAGCTTACCTGCTTTCTTAAATATTTTCCCTTGCCCCTCTTGCAGTAAGTTTTCTGTTGCATATTCACTCGAATAAAATTGGTACTAACAAGTGTCTGACCACTACCTTCTGTACTAGCTGCCCATAAAAATTAGTAGAATGATTTAGGTAATTACATGAGTTTGTTAACTACGCTATACATTACAATGCAACCCATTATTATATCACAGCTTAATTTATTTTGATTGCAACCCAACCATCTTGATCAAAATACGATAACCAAGTAAACAGTAGCTTTCGTAAACCTTAATATCACAATATCTGCAACATCTTTCATGTACCATATATCATAAGTAGAAAGCAGCCTTGAAACAAGAGGAACAAATTAAAAAGTAAAAACAATTACCAGGAAGCTTTGTTGTTGATGATGACTTTCTTTGTTTTATTTTAGAATCATCACCTTGGGCTTTAGCTAGTTCATCTGTATCAGGCACATAGACTTGTGACCGAGGAATAAGATCGGTTTCCTCTTGAGATTCTTGTTTGAAATTGTCAATAGCTATGGAAGCCTTTTCTTTTCTACCAACAACTGGATCACGTAAAACTGCCTTTTCAGTATTACTGTCAATTTGAGTGACCTTTGGCATTTGAACTGATTGTGCATTGATTGTAATTTTTTGAGATGATTGATTGAATTCAGTCTCACGTTTCACTTGATTTTCCAGATTGACCAAATCTGACAAGTCGTCAGCATTTTCGTTCAACCACAAAATATCAACTGAGTGGTTAATAAGTTTACGTTTTTCAGGTGGTGTCGATTTACAGAATATTTTCCTAACTGGAGTCATTTTCACCTCAGTTTTGACCCGGCTGCATTCCTTTACACAATCCAAAGCATCAATTTGTTTCACCGTCTCAGTAATTTTGGATTTTTGCATAAAACATTTTGGTTCTAACGCCATTGAACTGTTAGCATGGGACTCCTGCTTAGTATTAACTCGAGAACGGGTTTTATTAAGATTAGTTGGCAAAGATCGTAATTGAGAATGAGCCATATTCTTTCTTATATTATCCCTATATAACTGTGAGGGAGTGGAGCAAGATACTGATCCACAAGTGACCTTTTCTTCCGATGACAACTGATTATCGATGTCAGATTTCGAAGAATGCTTCTTGAGCAAGTTGTTTCCCCAAACAGCTGATGATTTACGTTCTTCATTTTCCTGGCCAGGGTCTATGTCACCAGCCTGCTTAGAGTTCTTCTTTAACCTAGTGAAACATGGAAATAAACTGCAGTGATTTTTTTACAAACCAAGACGCTGCTATCTGGTTATGGTATATACTTATATACAAAATCTGTAGGATAATCTAAATGCAAAATTGATAAAAGTAACAACAATTATAATTTCAAGATTAATTTATCAATTACCTGGCATATTCAATGTACATTCTTCTTGCATTTGCATTGTCTTTAATGTCACTTTTTGAAGGTTTTCTCCCATTTTGCTTCATGAAGTCAATTTCCCATTGTTTAAGCTGCAGTTTCAGTTGTATTACAGTAATTTCATTTTCCATAATTACATCTATATCTGAAATATGCTGTAAAAAATGCCAAATATTTTTATGCTGAAGTCATTAGTAGTGCCAAAAAAAGAAACAACAGATTTATTACTAAAATGAAGACAATTGAACAAGCACAATGTATTTTGATCCTTGTAATTATTGAGTAGTATAGCATCAATAGTACAAAATATCACACATCGTAACACAATTTTATTTACAAAAACGGAACAGGTAATAATTTTCAAATTGCATGCTTCTGTAGTACATTGTATACCTATTGTGCTATTTGTGTAGTATTAATTACATATATACTGTAAATAGCTCAGCTTCACCGATTTAAAGCTTTCATTCATTAATGGTTAGTGGGGCAAGTTTTTGCAACTTTTTAAACAGCTTCCTAAATACTCAAAATTTATATAGTACGATGTTTTAGGCTGTTTTCAAGAACTCCATATTGCAACTTTTTGCAACTTATTTCTTTTTTACATGCAATTTTTTACTGCAACTTTTATTAGATATTGCACGAAATTGTATTTGGATCACCGATTTGAACTGAATAGTGGCCTAAAAGCAATTGTAAAAATGACCTGGCCCAACATCAGCCCAGAACTGTGTGGGAAATTGTTAAATTGCCAAGCAACTTCATGCACTGCGTAACGAAGTTTTAGCATTTTACACAAACTGTTGGCAAACAATCGCCATTTCTCCCCAGATAATGTTGGAAATATTTAGCGTTATATGTAAGTAGATCGCTTGGGTAAATCATTGTCGTTTAAAATGCTTGTGCATAAATGCAATTTTTGTTAAAGATGAATGCATATTTTTCACGATTACAATGCAACAAAAACTTGCCCTAATGATTAGTAACTGTAAATACTATCAAAAACATATGATGATTACATAAAAAAGTTGGCAACAGCAACAGCACTACAATAAGTAAGCTTATATAAAATTAGAAGCAATATGAATGTAAAAACCAACAAGAAAGTACATCCATTCACTTTAGGTAAATCAAGCAACAAAAACAAAGCTTTCAGCCATTTTAATCAGTATATACAGCAGTATTGTAATCTTACATTGATATAGATGGTGAGTTAAAGGCCGATTGGAAAACAATTGACTCTGTAATTGATTAAAAATTACAGAAAATTGATCGAAACACTGATTGAAAATAAAAGCATAAGAGCACTCACGCCGTGGCTGTGAAAATACGTTCTGTTTCTGAGTATGCATATCTGAAGCAACATGTCCTTAAACATAGTTTTATGAAAACAAAAAGAAATTGTATAGTTCTTTATATACATACATAAAATTGTGTTATGCCCATTATTAACACGTGTGAATTCTTTGTAATTTAGCACACTGTTTATGCAGACAAGGGTAGGTAAATATTAACAGAGCTTTTCTCCAAAATAAACAACACAAACTGGTAAGTGTGGGTTTGTGACATTTTGATACACAAAACAAGTTAACGATTCCCTTGTCAAACACCAAGAAATAGTTTATAGTAGGCAGCAACAAACAACAATATATATAAATCACAATAACACATTGTGGCGGAATGGGTGAGCAATTACTCTTTCGGGAAAGGAGTGTTACAGTTACCATGCCATATTTTAACAGTTTCACCACACTTGAAATAGTAATCGAAAACATCTTCGAACCCTTTATTTCTCCACCATTCACATAGCTGTTTATTCCAGCCACAATCTAGGATGAAAAACAATTCTGATCGTTCAAAACTCAGGAGGGTGAAAAAATCTTGATCTCCTAAATGACCTTGGAAGGAGTATTTCTGCACAAGTTGCCCCATGACTTTGTTGTCAAGGTATGAATTGTAAACTTTGGATGATCGCAGGTGGTCAAGATGGAGGAGTAACACTCCGGAATTGAATCCAGGGTTTCCATCTGGAAGTTGACTGCCGAATTTTGTTCCTGGGTTCTCACGGCGATATTTCCACAAAACGTTTCTATAAACTGGCTGGTTTTCATATGCGATTCCGATAATATTCTCATGAGTGAAGTAGGAAAATTCATCCCAAATCTCACGAATGTTCACCATAAACTTCAGGTCAAGATCCACCTGAACTAAACGATGCACATTCTGTGGCAGAATTTTGTGAATAACTAGAGACAAATAAAACAATGCGTCATCGTAGTAGGCATTGTTTTTTCCATCTTTTCCCAGTAATGATTTAAATTTTCCGACTTCTGCTAACAGTTGGTCACCAAGCGTATTAATGTTGTGAAAATGTACTTTCAATTTAAATTCTGGATGGTCGATGTGTTGTTGCAAATAATCCTCAACATAAGTGCGGCCATTTTCATCACAAATAAAATGAATATGCAAGACTTCGTCATCGTGGAATTTGGCAAGACTGAATAATGATCCGAAAGCAGTGTTAAACTTTTCTTTAAGTTTAGGATGTTCTTTCAGCCTTGTAAATAGAAACAAAAGATGAAAATCATTTTCAAATTCTTGAGCGTGTTTTATTGCTTGGTTTTTTGATACTTTAGCGTGTTTCTCTTCAAAGGTATCGTCTGGATATATTTCATGCAAAGCAGCTTGACTGGATGATTTTCCATCCTTTATTCCCATCTTGCTTTCAGCATGGTAAGCAGCACGGCTCTGACTTAAAAAATCTTCACCGCTTGTAGCAAATTTGTAGAAAAGAAAAACAGTTGTTATGGCGGCTGCTACAAGAAGAACTTGCATGGGCTTGCTAGAAGTGAGCCTGAAGATCATGCTACTTGGTTTTGTCACTTGCTTTCTCTGAGGCATATTTTTCAGCAAAACAAAAGGTTTTAAAAACACCAAAAAGTAAAAACCTTAAATGTATACATATATATAAATAGTGTATTTATAAAAGACTGCATGTACTTAACTTTAAATTATAAATTATACAGGGTATTTAAAACATTATATTATATATCATATATATTATGTCAAATTATAATATAAAAAAAATTTAATTCATACCTTTACCTAACACACTGATTTGCCTCCTGGTCAAAATTCTGTTTTGACTGACAGTTCAAACTTACACTCCACTTAGACTTTGTGGGTGTCTAGTACATAGTAAAAACACAGCAAATGCCGTGTTGAAATTAACTGCCGATGTCTGTACTTTCAAGAATACTTTTACTGACTCAAAATTATTGCAGAACTACCTACTTTTCACTTGTGACTTTGTATTTTCTAAAGGTAGTGTATTTTCTGAATAACTGAAACTTTATGTCCATGTTTTTATAAAAAATGTTTTACTAAAAGTCCCAGACAAAGGTTATGCAAATTTCTCTTGATTAATTCTTTAAGTTAAAAGAACAGTATGCCTATAGAATTAAATTGTAAGTTTATAGACTTAAAAAAAAAAATTATATACAAATTTTTAGAAGGAAATGTGAAATGAAAGAAAATCTGAAAGTTTTCTAAGTGTTAGTAAGTTATGTAAAATGAAATATATATGAAAATGATTACAAATTAAAAACGTAGCCGTACATCTGTAATTGTTTTGTCTTCATAAAACCTAATAACTTCAATAAAATTCAATAACAATTTGCAATTATGGCTTTAAGTAAAACATTCACTTGTTAAAATAATTGCATTAGTTACTAACAAGTTTCAAATTCCTAAAAAAATGTTTTAATTACGTCTAAAAATCAAAGAATATATTTGGAATTAAACAACCTTTTGTCTGAAACAGGGGTGGCAAAGGATTCACGCATATATGGCTAAATGGGGTTAAAAAAGACATGCACTTAAACTGTTTAGTTACATAAGCAGGTGCCTAAAAACTCTTTCATGAAATATTAACAGCTTATGAAACTGTAAAAATATTTTGCAAATAATTTCATATCAAAATTTAGTTTTTGGATTTAGGCACTTTTGTTTAAACGCGACGAAATGCTTCAAAATGATTTGAAGAAGTTGAGTTCAAGTTAAAGCAGAAGTTGTGTTTCTTTTACTTCTGCAATCCCACATCTTCTATTACATCATAACTCCTTTCCATTCATGGATTTCAGATCTTCATGTGGGAGTACAAAAGTACAAGAGTCGCCAGCGTTGTGCAATATATCTTATATACCCTACAGCATACGTGTCAAACTCCCGGCCCGTGGGCCACATCCGGCCCACTTTACAATAAAACTTGGCCCGCGAGATCATTGTACAGTATAGCTTACTATTTTCAAGCAAGAAACAAGATTATAACCAATCGCACAATACAGCAGCACGGCAGTTGCCTCATCATACGACAGAATAAATCAATTTATTCTAACGCTTGTAATTTAGGCTGCTTTTTTCGTTATTGTTTGTTAATTCTTTAATGCTTTTGCAAGGAGATGAAAGAAACATAACGATGTAAGAGAAGAACAATCAAAAATAGCCCAGTCAAAAATATCAAAAATTTGGTTTTGTTTCGTCACCTGTTCCAATTCATGTACTTGTGTCATGAAACGTTCAATCGAGTTTTATCCTTACGGCTCGCGGCGTTAAATAAGTTTTAAGTTTTGGCCCCTGTAGCAATTGAGTTTGACACCCCTGACCTACAGTATCAATGCTAATGTATATATAATATCAGAATGTCGTTGTCCCTTTCATTGGCCCTGACCGTACCATCCATGCATAGTGATACTGATGATTGAACAGTTCCAAATTCGGACAATACAATACAAAAGACCCTTACAACCGCCTTTTTTTATGTGGCAAGATTTTTTCGATCGCTTATGCTTAATAATGGAGATCATTGACTTGCTTCGATTCCTTCTTAAATTATAATCTTTCTGGGCATTGGATCGTAAAGACTTCGCTCAGGTGAGTAACCTATGGATTCCTTTACACACTAAAGAAAATATTTGAAGATATGTTGCCAAGCAGTTCTTATTTTACAATGGTTTGAATCTTACATATTGGACCTGTTTAATATGACGTCTAAATACATGGCCACAGGTCAGTGAAGCATGCGACATAAACTGCATAAGAATTTGCCTGTTATCTGGGGACTAGGGTGTTTTACACAGGCTAGGCTAATTTTGTTTTGCATGTCAAGCAAAGTATAGCATAATCAACTTGAAGTAAATGTATGTCATATTATTAGGCCTATATGTTTACGCAAACTCTTAGGCATTTTACTTCGCATTCAATGCTGACCAGGTAACGAGACCTCGTTTTCTTCGTATCGAACAAGTCTAATACATAGGATTCAAAGTTCAAACCGCTGTAATGATCGCGTGATGAGAAAGACTTAATTACTTTTCTCAGTTCGACGTTACGACTTACGAGGATAAAGAATATAGTTTAATGAAGAGAGTGACTATTCCGGTGAAATAGCCTAGTGGCAGCTTATAATGAAACCGGATCTAGCATACAAGTGCACAACCAGATGACTTCACAATTTGTGTAGGCCAGCTGAGGACTGCACAGGAAAAAATAGTGACTGATAATAGTCCACAATTTTCATCATTGACTAATAAAATGCCACTTTCGTCCAAAAAAACACTCCCCACGCCTTATTTTGGTCCAAGTACCATAAACCTGCCTACATACAGTTCGCAACGCCTTTTTATGGCTAACTACGCACCACCGATGCATTGGAAACAATTATGGCTAAATAAAACCCAGTGTACGATGTGATTGGCGTTTACTTCGTTACAAGTGCAAAACAAGTGGCTTAATGTCATTCGTGTCACGTAATATATTCAGCCACTTGACACAGTCGGAGTTACCGGCTTAATAGTTGCTGTTACCGCGATAAACACCACATTAATATTTAGATGGTGACATTTCGTCACTGTTTAAAACCTTTCTTATCCCTGCAATGCCATAATTTCATGAGTTTTTTACTAAATGCAAGGCTGTAAAAGGACAAAGGAACTTAAAAGTTTTCCCACGTAAGTACAGTAGGCCAAGATTTTCTTACAAATTTCATTACCCAAATTATTTTCCCCAAATGGTAAAGGCTTTTTTTAAATAATCCGGAAATGTCAACGCACACAAGTGCTACGAATATTTCATTCACTTTTCACAAAAAAATACGACATCTAGGCTAACAATCACAACAAAAATGTTCAAGGTAGGTTTGCCTTGTTTGTGTTTTGGTGTTGAGGTAAAGCAAGTTTGATGCCATTTTGAGTTTGGGGTAGGGTCAATTACATAAACATAATCTCTGGGTTGAGGTTGTTTGCACCCAGACTTACTTTCCTTGGACAATTTTTATTTTTTAGGTTGTGCCAGGGAATTGGAATTTTTATCTCTTCCTGCAACTTTCAATTTGACAAGCGTAACGAAAACTAGAGTCGCGAACATGTTTCCGCAAATGACTGTGGTAAAGTCGAATCGAATTGCATGCATAATTTGAGATCTGATGGCTGGTACAGTTTCTACAAATAAAGAGCTTCATGATTTAGCACACAAAACCAAGTTTTTGGAGAACTATGCATAAAGTATTGCGGCTAACGATTACATGCAGGCAAACTAACTGGCCACGAAAAAGGAAGTTGAGAGAATTGAGTAGACCTGGAGTATATTTAGCCGGAAAGAAAAAAGTCTCAAAATAAGTTGGGAAGTATCCAACAATCCAACCAATAAAAGACAACTTTGCGGATGATGTCTTACACAAGTCTAGTAATACTTTCTTTTCAAACACCACACTGCAGAGATGGACCCTTGGTTACGAAATTTCGCTTTCAAGAATGGTTTGCATGAAGCTTTCATTAAAGGGATTGAAGGTTTGTTGGCAATTCTGTTGTTTTTCCAGGCATTACATATGTGGCATTTTGTTTTGCGGCAACCGATTATTCCATTTTTATTGTAAAACTTCATAACTTGTGGGAGCAAAGTTATTAAACTTAAAACTTCTATTGCTGTTCAAAACAACTTAGTTTCAAAAGCTTTTTGCTCCGTTTGCAAGACTTCCTTGTAACTAATTTCGCCTGCCGGTAGTGAGTTACGCGTTACGTTTTTACTTCGCACTTGATCCCAGAGTGATTCCATGCGTAATCAATGATTCGTAGAAAAAGCAAAAACAGAGGACGACGACGACATTACACATAACGCAGTAATGCTTGAATTGCGTGCGATTGCTAATACAAAAAAAGCTTTGTAATGTAGCCAAGACTGTTTTATTTTGCAACCATGAACCGTTGCGAACTATTTTCAAGCTTTGCGACATTGTTATGAAGGAGACCGGAGGGGCATATTTTTATGTAAAACACTGATCAGTAGCATTACCAAAGCTAATTCAAAACGTTCAATATACTCCATTTGCACATATGTCTGGCTGTTGTCCGGCCAAAAATGAATCGATTTACATTCTGTTGTACCAACACGAGGAACGAGCTCCGTGATATTAAATGATTAAATTACTTTATTATGTAAAAGTCGGTTTACGCAGCGTTAATTGGTGGTGTACACACTAAATTTTATTACAATAGATATAATATGCATTGTATTTGAGTACTGTATTAGAGATTTAATGCTAACGTAAACTTAGTAAATTTTGCAACTTGTTCCAAAATTATAGCCCTTAGTTTTACGGTCAAAAATGTAAACCTGTCTTTATTTTTAAAAAGCAAAGTTTGTGATTACTGCACTGCTTTTGCGTTATTATATTTCATTACGTTGGTAACTGCCATGGCTACTGTAATACATACTATAATAAAAATACATACCTATTATATATGTATTGTGTACAAGTTTGTAATTTGTATAGTGCTATATTTTGCGCAATTGAAATAATTTATCATAGTTTAAAAAAAATATAGAGGATTTATAAGCGTTACCATTTTAACGAATAATTTACAATATGTGCACTTTGCAGTTGCCACAGTCACAGTACACGATCTGCCTTCATCTCTTCAAGAAGTTGGAACTAATATCAGTCCATTCAGTCTCAAAGACAGAAGACTTCTTGAAAGATTTTTTGGAACAGCGATGGAGCAGTTTTTGGTGGAGGTGAACAGTGGTTTGTTGTGAGTTAGGATCTAACAAACAAGATTTTGTATTTTCATTGTGGCAGTGAAGCCCTGTTCAATTGCCCATATCCGAAAGCGATTCAACAACCAAATGGCAGCCTTAAATAAATTCACAATGACGCCACTTCTGAAAAAGAAAAATCACGCAAACGAGGGGGAAGAAATGTCATTAATAGCGATCAAGAGGAGGATGGAAGTTATCAAAAAATTTCCTGGTGACGAACGCACTGCAAAGACTTTAGAAAAGTACCCATCATACAAGTTGAAAGAAAAGGTAAGTGTGATTTTAACTGATATTTCATTAAGTTAAGCATAAAATTTAAACAACAGGCTCTACTTTTTGTCGTTAGTAAACATAAGATACAAAATCGTGTCAACGTTATTGTTGTAACGTTTTCTCTATTTTTGCAGTGCATAACCGACATTGCTATATTCTTTGGATATTCCTCTAAGGAAAACATGGTGAACAAGTGCCGGTTGCGATTTTGTAATTTCATCGAGGGAAGGTCATTGTGCTGTGAAACAGGGTGTGTATACCTAATGGAATTTTCCAAAGTTATGAACCAACTAGAAGCAGTTTCTTCTCCTAAAGAGCTATCTACTGTCATCAAGCTTATGAATGATGGAAGCGTAAAGCTCGTTAAAGATCGAAATCAGCCACATAAGTTGTGTGCAGGTACTAAATGAGATCCGGGACCCGGATCAGTTGTTGTTGACCAATTGCAATTTGTTGATTTAGGAAAATCTGAAATTTTTTGTGTCTATTATCTCTGCTTTGTGTGCATTTTATTCTGGATTTAGCATATCCTGCTGCAGGTAAAAAGTTGTGGGGCGATCGCAAAAATTGGTTACTTCTTCAGTTTTCAATTTTCCAACGTTGTGTGAATATGGGTCATGTATAGCCTAATTACATTTTATTTCTAATTATGAATTCTCAAAGTTTTATTTCTTGTCCGAATGTCTTTACTTGTTGCATCATATGCAATATACGGTTTTATTACATTAACCAAAATAATAATTTTAAATAATAATAATTTCGCTTGAATGTTTACATTACAGTATTTCGAAACGAGGAATGTTTGTTTGCCTTCTTTAAGTTTATTGTAAAAACTTTATTATTATTGCATTTGTAGCCTATATAGTTTTTAGTTGACTATATGCCATTTTCCTTAGTTTCGTTCTCGTAGCTTGTGGTAGACGGCATCAAGCCGATTGTGAATTTTGAAAGTAATCGCTTTTTCTTTTCTTTGACTTTTTTGGAAGGATACATAATTAAAATTTTGTCAGACTGGTAATTATGCATTTTGGTCACGTGATGTTCAAGTGCGACATTTCAATTGGCATGGATTAAGCCAGGGAATCCCAGGCTGGTCTAGGTTCTATATGGGCGAGTATTTAGCCAGGTTTACATTAACTAGGACGCTCGCGGCTGAATATGGGGATATTCATAACCAAACACGATTGGAAAGGATTTAGTCGTTTCAGACTAGTATTTAGCCGCAAGAAGGACTGTATTTATCCAGCTGGTAGTGGCTAAATACCGGGATATTCATAACCATTTTTTTGGAACGCATTCAGTCACTTTTTTTTCCTGTGTGGGGCCTAGTTTTACAAAGGCATCTTGCTGGTGGTGCTCTTGTATAGCCTAGCCTATTAGACTCATGAAACCATACCATTAACAGTCAACAGTACGCTAGCCTATATCCGTTCTGTTTCAAGTACACTCGTACGCTATACTATTATAATCATGCCATGCAATATACAAAAGTCTGCAATACGTACTGGTAGGCTACTTGCTTGCCTTATCAAATGCTGCAGGCCTGCAGCGCAAACTGCGCGCTTTGCTTTCAGAACAGTGTGAACGCAAGGTGACGCTAAATTACAAAGTATTGAAACTAAATTATCAGTTTTAACAACACCGCAAAAAGACGCTGTTGTGCGCAAAAAGGCAATGGCGCAGTCAGCACTGTAATGACTTACAAAAACACTTAAAACACCCCAGCACCAGCAAATAAGTACAATATGTTAATCAAAGCTTGGTAAATAATTAAGCATCTTATTGCTTAAGCCAAGGATGTCCAACCCGCGCCAACAAGTTTCGTCCAGCCCGCGAGGATAATAGCCACAACCTCCATTTTCGAAAAAACTTCACACAATAAGTCATATCTTTTCCACTATCGCACACTTCCAATAATTTGGTCAGTTTTGTAATTTATATTGCTTAAAATGAAAATATAGCTTGAAATAAACTGCTTTTTGTATATAAAAAGCTAAAATGAATCTATTTATTATTTATTTTTGTACTGATAAGTTGTATCTGACCCGCCAAGAATTATAACACACGTATTCGGTCCTTGAAGGAAAAAGGTTGGACACTCTTGGCTTAAGCTATTATTCAACTAACAAAGCAAATGTACGGCCAACTCCACCCCAAATTTTGTTTTTAATGTCTTTGGTAAAATAAGCATGATAATAGTTACTTGAGTACTTGACTGTCGTAAAAATTATTGTAGGAAACGTGATTTATGACAAAATATACTTCTTAATATCAATGGTAAACATGAAATGACGTTTTTAATGTTATACCATAGATCTCTGATGTCCTTAATAGGCTTTTAAAATATTGCTTATAATGTGAAATGTCTTACAGCGCGGAAATGCTAGTCTTTTCATTATCACGGGGTCATAGCTTGTCACATTCATTATTGATGTTATACATCACAACGATCTTCTAATTAGTTCTTTATGCAAATCTACTGAAAGGTCATTGCAGTACACCAGGGTTGAAAGGTTTAATATGCAAATGCACAGTTATTTTATGAACAATATTGGATTCTCTGAGGTAAATAAAATGACGAGAAAACGATTCTGTGACTTACAAAACTTGTCGGTTATACACATCTGAATATAAAATCAGGCATAGTGAACATGAAATCTCGCATTTTGAACACCCTACGCCGGCTACGCGTAGTTATTGGTAATGAGTCTAATGACTAATGAGTAATGACAATGGTGAAGGTATAACATATAAATCGATTACTTGCAGCTTTGCTGGTATAACTTTTTAAAACAAGAGTTTATTGATTTTACAACCATTATAGCCAGTTCTTGTGTGTGCATTGCACAAGGCTTGCCTTGCAAAAAATTATATTTAGCGTATAAGGCTATAGTCTTTAAAAATCGCTTACTCAAGCTATATAAAGTCTGTATGTCAAATCATCCATCACCAGTGGTTGTCAAAGTAACCACATATACTGTATTACTTAAGTAGAAGTATTGTTACTCCCGAGAAAATCAATTCAAGTAGAAGTAGAAGTATTGCTGTTCAAAACTTCTCAAGTATGAAGTAGTTTGAGAAGTAGTTATCGATCTAAATTATGACGTTGTAAAAGCACAAATTACCACGAGCATGCTAAAAGCAATAGCCTACAACTGCTGGGAAATGCATAATTTTATGAAGCTAAATAGTTTCAGACATAGGCTAATATTGTCCTTCGTCCGAACATTGTTACGTGAAATGCGTGAAAGTCAAGCTGTAGACTGCAAGTAAACGTTCTGTGCAGATGTGATTGCAAATGGAAATTACTACAAATTATCTTCGTGCTAAAACATTGACTACTTTCTACTTCAGCATTTGGTGACCTATTAAAGTACTTTACTTTTGACTAAAAGCTACTTAAGTAAAAGTAGAAGTACCCATGAACAAAACTACAAAGTAAGTAAATAGAAATAGAAAAGAAGGAACTAAATAAACCAAAATAGAAGGAATAGAAGGAGCCAAAATAGAAGGAATCCATTTAAGTAGACAACTTAAGGAAAACTACTTTGTTACTGACCATCACTGTCTATCACTAGTTTTAGATAAAGTTCTTTTGGACAATTCGCAGATTGTCCAGTTTTGCAGAATTTGACTTACAGCAAAGTTGCCATTTTCAAAACTTAAGAAAATTTTCGATATAATTCAAAATTAAAGTAGAATGACGTTCACCGAAGCTTTGGAGCTGTGAACACAGTTGATATTAGAATTCATAAGTAGGCTTGGTAACACGACGCTTAGCATGAAGTTTATGTTTATATAGGCCTACCACAGACCTACGTCTTTTGGTTTGCAATATTTGTACCAATTAACGAATTAAGTTAAATAGTTTTATAAGGTATATCAGCTATATGGACTTATGATCGAGTTATGCAGTGCGCCGGGTTGACAACACTTGCATTAATTTTTCCTAGAAAAAAATTGTTTGAGAGCCATTTTTTTCGGAAAACTAAAAAGTAGTTGTTGGCCTATTGGTCTAATTTAAAGATAAAAAGCTTTTTAGATTTGGTACCTATTCGTGCACGTTTGATTGTTTAAGTACAACGTGTGTAAAACCGTAAACTTCTTAAATGATTATTTCTATTTACCGATGTTAAATAAGTAAGTCACCGGCTAGCGTACAAGGTGTACCTGTAGTGTTTTATTTTGACGGTTGCCATAACAAATGCAATATACTGTACATTGATTTAACTGTTTGCCCATCAGACTTTGTTTATCGTCACGTGACAGTCGTGATTTGCGCAAATATTTGTTGGTGCTTGTTCGCGTTGCTACCTGCTAAATTTGTCCGCAAACGTACCTTAGTTCGGTACCTAATGGCAGTTACAGAAATAAGTGTGAAACTTGGATGCAACCAAGTTTCTTTGTGATCAGGTTTTTCACAGTGTAACGTTTTTTGATGAAGTTTATTGCGGAAGAATGTTTGGTTATATTAATTTTCAATACACGAGCAGCCTCCTATCATACTTTTAAAAGCCATTAAGTTTTACGATTTGTGGTGACGCCCGTGTTAGCCTTTTTTCTTGAATGAGGGAAACGCGTCTGTTGAACTTTCGTGTTGTATTTTGTGGTAGCCGCTGTTTATCACATCGCCTCTGAAAGGCTATAAAAAAACTGACAGAATTTCAACGGAGAACAGTTTTCGTTTGAACCGTTTTTTATGATGTAGCGTTGATTTAACTTCCAGGTTATGAAATATAGGTGTTTAATCTTGTGTTTACCCTAACTTAAGAAGTTCTTTTGGCATGACACTTCTCTTAACCATAACCGCGTAACGCTGACAGTATAGGCTTTGTGGCCTACTTTTCTGAAGTCAATCGTTATTTCAAAAGTTAAGAAATAGTTCGTAGTAGTATATAGCATTGCTGTTTACATGATAGTATGGGAAGGCAATTAGATTTTTTTAAAGTTAATCGTGTAAACAAGATAAATTTCATATACTGCTGAGTGCTATGTGCATTACAAGGTTTTAGCTCACATTCACAGTTGGTGCAGTGGTATCCATCTTGTTACTATATTCATACGTTGTGCATCAGAGTACTGTATATACGACATAAGGGCGGTCATCAAAAACCAAGTCAGATTTCATCAGAAGCAAAGCATGCAACAGACATACATCATTTTTTGCTTTCTACAAAATTGCTTTCTAAAATTCTGTAAGAGCGTCGCTTAGAAATATGGACTTTAAAAAAAACAAAGGCAACAGTTATAGTGAGTTGAACTACGATTGAATTTACGTGGCGTAAAGAGAAACGAAGTGAAGTAATTCCATCAGCCTTAAAACATTAATACTCCTCCAGTCGTCTGCAATGCCTATATAACTTAAATTACATAATATGTTAGACCACGGTTAGATCTTCTCACAGCAGAAACCAACAATTAGAGTTTAGATTGTTGCAATCGTCAACGTACCGAGTACATAATGCAAAGCATGAGCGAGTTTATCGAATTTGGTAAAATTTTTACAGGCGACAAAGTGTGCTGTTGCCAACTCAGTCCGGACCAAAGGTTGGACTCAGCGCTAATGCATCGTATCACCGTGGTTAAATATAGACCTGTCGTAAAAGACGTGCGTAATTGCTGCGTGTTTAAATGTTGCACATATAATTAAGCGAGTTGTTTTTCTTTCCTTTTCTAAGCCAATATTAACGAATACGACTGTCGGCCGCAAGGGTTACAGCTCAAGGTTATGAATGCAAGCAAGTTTACAATGACATCATAATTACAAAATACCGAAAGCATTTTGCCTATTAATATGGAGGTATTGAAGAAAAATTAAGACTGCAGCAGTTAGACGCTTTGTTTGCAAAGGTTTTCAAAACGATTGTTTGTTTATGTCCTGACAACAGGTTGCTCGTTTTTAGTGCCTCGAAAGAACTAGGCTGTGTTTTCATTTGGATTGAAACATCCTGAAATATAAAGCTTTGATTGTATCGGCACGTTTTGTCAAATTATTTATTGATTTACACACAGCAGAGTGGAATACGGTCTTTTTGTAAATGCGTTTGGGCCTTTGCGTGCGACGTATTTTCATTGGCAAACAGCCGTATGCCTTATAATAGAAGTAGAAATAGTTTTAAAATAGATCCTAAGACCTAAGAGGATTCCCTTTTTATGTTATTGTCAGTGACGTTAGGGTCAGTGAAGTAAATGGCTTTGTTGAAACCTACGCTGCCGAGCTAGTTTGTTGCATTCGTTTGTTAAGAAAAGTTTGTTTAGCTGCGTTTTGACGTTTAAGCTTTAAATGACACAATATGCGCATTGCCAGTATCGAAAACTATGGATTGTTGACAGGGCGGCTTAATTACATCACAGTATTCATAGTGGGCAAAATCCAGATGACCAATGGCTATTTTTGGACATTCAGTGGTTTATTGGAGTTCTTACGCAATCACTCTCCGTCTCAAGTGTAAAGAAAACACCATTGGCTTTGTTGGTGTATACGGTTGCCTACATTAATTTCATCAAAGGGGAGGTCAACACTGGAACAATATTTATAATATTAGGATAAAACCGTGACGGGATATAATATGACAGGTACCTGTCTTGTTGTGGTTAAGTATGGAGAAGATACGACAATGTATTGCTATGATTGAATTTTTTAGGCCATTTTAAACTTATTTCGGTAGTAGTTGGTACTGTTTTTGGTATAAAACACGTCCTCTTGTAAACACCAGTACAAGGGTGCATTTTAGTTTAACGTCAAGTGGTTTGATTAATTATTATAGAATAAAAGATTGGAGTGCAGTAGTTATAAGGTTAAAGTTAGCTTGGAAGAAAAATAAAACTTCACGTTTTGCTTCATACAATGGTTTTGAACTCGGGATACGATCAATTTGAAAAATATAGATTAAATTGTACGGTGGTCGTCTATGAAACGTATATTGTTTTTTTTTCGACGACGACGACATTCAGCCCGCGTGCACAAAATAATCGCGTTTGCCTGGTAATAAAACATCCAATTCAAGAAAACCAGAGATATATTGTAATTAAACGGGACAATTGACCGGAAATTGCGTGAAACGTTGATCAATCACCATTATTCATACGATCGATTTTTCGAACCTTAACGAACTAAAGGCATTTAATGAACAAGTGCAAACCCCTCGCCGTAGGTGTTTAGAGTCTGAGCTGAAAACATTGTTTATTCTGAACCCTAAACACTATTTGAAACCGCATTAACTGTCACGATATACATACAGTCCATGTCCCAGAAGTTTGTAATGATGTTAGCTGCAGTTTTATGTGGAGGTACCTTTAAGGTCTGTGTTAGGGGCTTGCCGGTAACCTGTAACTGCTTTGCAGTGCAGCCGCATTCTGCTATATATTTGCTGTCATTTCGCTTTTCCAATTCGGTCATTTATTATTGATGGCGACATTTCTGGAGATCTTAATTATGCATAGGCTTGAACAACTTGGCTTTGCCGTTTTTTTTTTATTAAATATTACGCAAAGAGACGTAATTTTGATTTTTTGTAAAGCATATTTGTATGTGAAGTTTGATTTCCAAGCAAGGTGTTCAATTTCCCCGCGGAGCCACGTATGTGGAGATAAGATTGTGTAAGTTTAACTTACGGGTCATATCACCTTAAATCTCGAATGACCGCACTATATACCATCAAAATATCAAGCAGGATATAGAATGGTAGCTGGTAACTAGATAGGTAGCTTAGTATATTCATAAAAAAATGTGATTAACGTTACGCAGATGCACATCGACAATGTTAGAAAGAAGATTTGTTGCATGTGGAAAAGAGTTTATACACCGAGTGATGTGCAGTACACGACAAAAGCACTCAGAAAAAACAGGACAGCAATAAAGTCCTTAAGTTATGTCATGCAGCAAATGTAATGTCACCTACGTTCACTATTTAAACCTCAGTCTCACTACGAAATTCTTAGTTTTTTCAAAAGCGTTCGATAATAAGTTGGAAGCTGAAGCGCGTTTCTCCGCGACTCGAGGGAATATAGCGGAATTTTCCCCATTCATGCGTCACATCATTATCGTACGGCTTAATAATCCCGGTAAAGCAAGGTCGCTTATGAAATGCCAGGATGTTTTTCAATGTGTTGTGTTATTTCTTTAAGCAGAAAGCTATAAGAGGATAAAGACACTGAATTAATGCTGCCAGCAGTTCTAGAAAAAGTTTATTTTTGCACGGGTTTTGGATAGAAAGCAAAGCTTAAACCTTTGTGTTTTTAGGTACTTTTTCTGAAAGCAAACATCAAATGTAACAAAACCTTAGTTAAGTGCAAACGCCTGACATGTCTGCCTTGCAAAATCAGGGAGCTAGTCCAGGTAGAACAAAATCTCTCCATGTTCCGCAGCCGCTCGTGTTGCCTTCCTCAAATCCCTACTTTCAAAAGCTTCCTCCCTTATCTCCCCGTTCCATGAAGGGCTTTGATACGGAGTACAACCTCTCGCCGGATTTCAGACGTACAGAGTTTCCAACAAACGCATCCACGGCGTCCACAGGGTCGTCCACATCATCATCCGAATATCTTTCGGAGTTTCAACGGAAAACTTCCCAAGACAGCAACATATCAAACACCGAGGATATTGTAAGGTTTTTCGTTTCCATTTGTAAATTCTAATCGTTTTCACCGTTAAAAACGTCAAAGTATCGGCATATAGAAAAGAATATAGTCTGCAGATAGCTATATTTTTAATTCGAGATATGTTTGATAACGAAATATATCCATACTGTTTTACAATTAGCTTATTATAAATAAAACATGTTCATTTCATTGTTGTACACCGTCAGTCCTGTTTCTATATTTAGCATTGTCAACTTGGCACAGCGCTTGCTTTCTGCAATTTTAATTTATTTCTGCTCAGTGAAAACCGCTTTTCGGCGGCTTAATGACGTACGTATAGCTGATGCAATCGATTTCCAAACGTCAAATACTGTAGATCATGCTGCGCCCACTTTGCAGCAAAGCAATTTGCTCGTTGCAGAATAAATGACGCGAATTTTGCCAATAAATTAGCTAAAATTTTCACCGGCCGTGAATATAGAATATCATGTAACGTTTAAATTCCTCTGCTGTTATGTTAGCGTTGGGAGTCTATAATCTTTCTGCGTTTTAGAAAATTGAAACAGGTAAATCTAGAAAATGCTTTAATGCCATTCACCATTCCTTCATTGGCTTTGATGGCCTAGTACACTCAACATGTCATGGTTTTTTCACCCGACACTATGAAGAATAGTTTGGTGATTTTATTAACATTTGTTCCATTCTCGACGCAGAACTTCTTTCTACAAGTGGTGGGAGTGTTTCGTGATTACGTCACTGACCAAATTCAAGCTCTGGAAAATCAATTTTTGGAAAACCAAAAACAACTGGAAATCCTTCAAAAAGAGCGAGCAAAAGCCGAAGTAAGCTCTTTACTTTTCGTAGAAATTTTGATGACAGTCTCCATCAATAGTGTTGTTGATCAGCAGCTTTGTCTGCTAATATCATTTATTAAGTTATGTGGGATTTAGTTACAGTACCTTTTACTCTTAAGACTTACATCGAAAAACTGATCGAAGCTTGTTTTCACCGTAATATTTTAATGTCATTAATTCTGTTAAGAGTCGTAGGTACAGGTCATGCGATCACGCGTGAAATATTTTAATGTATTGTAATTTAGTATTAGTATATATCAGTATTTTAAACAAGTATTGAGACGTCCATTATCTATCAATCAAGTACAAAAAAACAACGAGCTTGATATTCACATCAACGGTTTAGTGTGAGGGAGCATAGAACAACACACAGCATGGAATAACTATTTTATTTGATTCATGAATCTAGTAAACAACAATTTATGTCAAAAAAAACATTTCGAAAGCGTTTCAAGACTTTGATCTGTACACATTTAACTAGTTAAATATAATTTCCACAGGAGGAAGCACAACGTCAAGAAGTTAAATTGTCTCGCGACATTACCCAGTTGGTGTCGCTCTTGAACCAAAAACAACCGCAGTTGAAAGAGAAATTAAAGGTGAATATATCACATAAGTCATCTTTTTTATTGTTGGAAAGTATTTATCTATCATGACCGAGCTTTTGTCGCGATCTAAATTTAGTCACCAAATCACAAAGCCGGGAACCACTCACGTTTATTCAGTGTCTCTGCCTTTTTTGACGTAGATCAAGTCAAATAATTGTTTTGGGTTTGAAAAATATATGGCAGCCTCCTTCGAAATTCTCTTTGAAAGTAATTTAATATATTTGGCATCAATCAGCCGCCCGCCCGATATATGGAATAAATGCGTTGTATCAAATGACCGACAACAAAGACTTTACATTTCCCTTTATGGGGATATATAGTCTGGGTATTTTTTCCTTTATCTCAACGTAACCTTTCAAGCGTCATAAACGTCACGTAAATAATAGTATAATCGCTTAACGTTTGGGCTTTTAGTGCTTTTTGACGTCATACCCGTAAAACGTAATCTGTTTGAGACTTCCTTCGAATTTATAGCCAGTTTTAATAGATCGCAATAAGGTGCACAAACATTAGCGCAAATGCATTGCTTTGTTGTCAATTAAAACAGGGCTTCTCAAACTTTTTTGTTCTGCGACCCCATTTTGAAAAAGATATTTCTATGCGACCCCATTATGGGGACATTCACGTTAATGACATTAAAACGGGGTTAGTTCTTTTGTCTATTAAGACTAGGGTTAATTAGGATATCAATAATTTATTAATATAATATATATTAATATATATTATATATTAATATATCTATTCCATCTTCATAACTACAAGTAAATCCATTATTGCAAAAATGAGTCATTATATTTTCTTTTTCTTTCTGACTTATCTATTGTTTTCTTTGTGCTTCCATTGTTACCACATGAATCTACGAAGCCTAACCACTGATCCATACTAAATTAATCTTGTAACTGCTTTAAACTTTAGCCTAGGTTCCTTCAGAAACTAGTTACTAGGCTACTCTGAAATCGTAATGCGAGCGGTAAGGTTACTTTTGGTCAGCACGTTACAGCAATGATAGCGTAACAATGCATCAATTGTTACGATTGGTTATATTTTATCGTTCGACATTTCACACCAACGGTTGCGGTCAATCCGTCAAAAACACATTTCTTGGAAATGGATAGCCTATTAACATGACAATAAAAATATTTAATAGCCCTTTTCCATGTGCACAGGCCGGGCTGGTTGTAAAGTCATCAAGGACCGCTTACATAACGGCCCTAAAATGCAGTCATTTCCATGTGATTTTTTGAAAAACTTGGCCACTTCAGATTGACATCATGGCAAGACTACAACCTACCGGCACTAGACTAAAATTACGACCCCAAAATTTCATTACGCGACCCCATTTGGGGTCGCGACCCATAGTTTGAGAAGCCCTGAATTAAAACACCAAGAATATGGCAATGCCATTGAACTGTGCTTATTTTACCGGCTTTACAATCGGAATCACACGTTTTATTTTAAAGTGAGGGGCAAGTCCAAAAATAAGTCGCGTTTATATGAAAGAACACTATTAGCTGAACATTCTGGTAAATATTTTTACAAAACTAGTCCGTGGTTAGGTAGTTATCGTCAAAAGAAAATCGCAAAAGATCTCAGTTTTTTGGCCTTCATTGTGACATGGCACAAGGCTCTTGTTATGTCATCTATTAGACAAGTTGCTTGACAACATGCTGCTGCTGTTGCTTTCCTTGCGCAGTATACTGCATATAGTTGTACTGCAGTACAGTCAACTGAAGTCAAAAGCATAGGTCATAGGATTTTCGCGGATATGTCCAATAAAGGGTTATGAGAAGAAATTCTCAATGTGAAGCATTGTAAATGAATAAATTACAATCGTTTTAAACATACGAAATTCGGTAGCCCAATTATTTGCATCCGTGAAATTATGGTATCCTTTGGACTGTGTAAGCTACCCGGAAAATCGGTATTACTGGCTGCTGTGGTTGGGCTATAGGCTAAAAATAGACTTTGCAACACCTTTGACATCACAAGAGCCTTGACCAACGTCACATTTAAGGCCAATTTTGTAACTTTCTTTTGCTTATAATTACTTAAGCAAGAATTATTTTTCAAAACTATTTTACCAGAATATTCAGTGAGTAGTGTTCTTTCATACAAGATCAACTTGTTTTTGGACTTGCCCTCAGTTTAAGGCAGTTCGTTTTCTGCCCAAATCGATAGTTTTCAGTAAAAGCGAAGCGTTTTTATCAGCCGTTCGATTTTTCTACTTTCGTCAGAAACACAATGGTGACGTCATAAACGCGATCCGAAATCAGGTGGAGCAATGCAAGAGGAACATGAAGTTGATCTCTGGGATCTTGAGCTTTGCGAAGCGCATCCGCAACGAATCCGGAGAGTCGTTGAAGGAAAACGCAGTGAAAGAATTGAAGCAGAGGTACATGCTGCATAGGTGCCGACATGATGACTTTGGAGGTTCTGGCAAATCTCTCATAAATATTGGATGTCTTATCTTAACTGTGATTGCTTTTTTCACCGATTCGATCCGATATCCCTTAGGATCCTGGTTGAGATTAAATCGAAAGTCCGATATACGTTGTTGTCTATGTTTTTGGAAACTTAGATATCGGCCTACAGTAATATGAATACCGTTTTTTTAAATTGCGTGTTTAATTTAATAAAGTAGATTTGTATTTGATTATAGATTGTCTGTGATTGATTTTGTGGTAGAAATCCAATTTCGAGTGGAAATTGATTTTTTGCCATAAATTTAAAATTTATCGGAAAAACTTAAGGAAGATTTTTTACTGAAACAAGAGTTCTCTTCATACACGAAGGGAACTCAGGGCACAAAAAAAATTGCTTTTCATGTTTCATATTAAAAGTCTATTTCAGATTAACAGTGGCGAGTGATCTGCCAACGCCAACTCTACCCGTCAAGTCACCGCATCCAAGTTGTATCGATTCTGAAGCTCTTACTGAGTTGATGGACAGAATTTCTCTGATAAGACCAGACGGTGAGCATTCGTCTATTATATCATGTTTATAAAAACGCTTTTCGCCATTTATATATCTCACAGTGACAATGGTAGAATAATGTTTTACTACTGACAGGATTTGAAAGTATTACTTTTTTTTGTCTAAATTAAAGTTAAATTAACTGATTTTAACTGATTTTAGATATCAAACAAGTTGATCAAAACGGTTTTCCAACAAAGTCAGGTATGTGCAGTTTTTTATTCATATGTTTTCCATGTAATGCTCTATGTCAAAATAACACATTCTTAAAAACTATTTTAATAAGAACCGCTGATGAAGTTGCTAGTTCTCGTAAATATCAGTTAGAGCTTCGAAAATAATTTTTCGTCTGTTTATTTGCTTTTAGTTGCCGTACCTGTAATTATTGCGGCGCACTCTAGCGACGACACAACTTCATCGAGTATTATGGTTAGGTGGCAGTGTGAAGCGAAGAACGATGCCACGTTTCAAGTGAACTGGCACTTCTCTTCGAAGCGCGAAGATATTGAGTTAATAAATAATTAATTTGTTTCGTAAATTTTATGTTTACAGTTTATGTTAGTTTGTTGTCTTTGTCTTGAAACGTTTAGGGAACTTCACAATTTAGTGTTTACAGTTTGTAGCCTACAAGTTGTAGTTTTCATTCATTTCTACATATTGTTGCTGTTTTAGGTGATTTTGATGAATTAAGTTCAATACTTCAGTTGAAATACTGTTTTTAATTATCGGGGAAGTTAGTATTAATAATATCGCAAATCGATTGCCCAATAATATTGGTTGCATATCTAACCTATATTATTGTAACATATTGACTTAACTCAGGGGCGGGCAACTTCTTCGGTCGGCGGGCCTGATATGAGAAAATGAAGTACTTGGCGGGCCGGATTCCTGAATAGATTGGAACGCAGCTTTGTCTTATTAATGTTCATGGTCGAAAATGTTTGCTCATAAATGTATGTAGACCCGAACAGAACAAGTAGATTCATGGCCATCTTTCTCAGGTTGGCAAACTTGGACTTATTCAGTGACGCAATACAGGGATTGCGGCAGAATGTGGCCGCAGGCCACATTATCATGTAAGACCGGAAACTGTCTGCGGGCCGCTCAAAATCCCGTCGCGGGCCGGATCCGGCCCGCGGGCCGTATGTTGCCCACCCCTGACTTAACTGTTAACTATTGGAACTTTCATCCGACTGTTTGCATTTACGTAACAGAGGACAGTGTGATTGCACAATCAAGGTATACGTCATAGAAGATCTTCCGGCGAATTGTGACATTACAGTGAGGGTGAGACTTGCAGTGAATAACGGTCAATGGAGTGACCCGGCGTTCTTCCGCACCCGTCCACGTGGGTACTTTCAAACGACAGATTGATACTGGCGTTGTTTTTAAATGCCTGACATTTTTCTCTTCAGTACCAGCAAAGTTTTGCTTCGACGCGAGCACAGCCCATTTAAAGTTGAAACTCTCGCCGGATTGCAGGTCAGTCTGTTACCGCGGAGACGACCAGCAAAACTCGAGCCCAAAGTCGCCAGCTCGTTTCACCTTCGCGTTGAACATTCTTGGAAACATTTCTTTCTTTTCGGGAAGGTGAGTCGCAGCAGCCCGAAACGCACCACAGTATCCATAACATTTACGAGTTTGATCCATAAATGTGCACGTAGAACAACTCTTCTTGGTCTTTCAGACATTATTGGGAAATCCAGGTTAACCGCGACGGGTGGGCAGTCGGGGTCGCATACCGGGAGGTTGCTCGTAATAGCTGGCTCGGAAGCAACGACGCATCGTGGATCTTACATTACAACGCGGCCAAGTTCGAATACAAGGTTTGAAGATGATTTCGCCATTCGCCGCGGTTTATTAATTACCCTTAACCATAATGCACTAAAAACCCGACTATAATAATATATAATTTACAGGACATGAATAAACACTTCAGTAATTATTGCAAAGCTAATTGCGAACTATTACGTCACAGGCACGTCACGCGGGTGAATCTCATGACATAAACCCTAAGCTGGAAAGTCCGAAACATTACCTTAAAAAAGTTGGCATTTGTATCGATTACGAAGCAGGTATTATATAACTGTAGCTGCTGCAAGGGGTTCAATGGTGCATTTTTGCACATTGCTATATTTCTTGATAGCTTTATTTTTGCGCGATTTTTTACATATCTCTGTTTTTGAGAAGGAACATAAAAGCTGGAACTTAATAAGGGTGTTCAGTGCATTCTGCATTGGCATATACTACGGCTAGGCCGTGGAATATTTCTCGGTGGTGTGATAATGTTTAATGCGATGCCGTTGACTGCCTACCACGAAACATGCCCTGTGGCCTTCTGGGTCATTCTACAGACTATAAGGCTGCTTGCTCATTCGGTTGTGAGCAGAATAAAGAAGCACGATAGCAAACAGGCCACGTTATATCAGATATTATACACTCATGAAATTTAACTTGCGTCGAATACTATTCGATTGAGATTTGTTTTTGTATAAATATAGTTTTCATAGATAGTAAAACATCCTACACTGTCTTCACAAACTTTTCTAAAAATGGGAGAACATGTTGGTGTTAGAGCATTTAAAGTTTGCCATAGAGATAAAACAGCTTTTTAGGTCCAAAAATAGCTTGTCCACTTTAAAGCGCACTAAATTTACAGAACAGTTTTGTTATGAGGACACTTTTTTATCAAGTTAATGTTTCGTGTTTCTGGCATGATGATTTTCAAATTTCCTTGACCTTATGCCTCGTGTTTCTGTAGGGTCAATAAAGTTCGTGGACCCACTGCAATCTTCTATACTGCACACCTACACCGTTGAAACCTTCCGTGAACCTATCTGCGCGGCAGTTAACCCTTTCTACCATTGTAACGTTGTTACCCTAACCACAGGGCTCGAAATACCCCAGTTTATTTCGCAGTAGCGACTTTCCCAGTAACTCTTTTGACCCGGTATCAACCCGTTGTCCCCAGGTTGGTCAAAGACAGACTTACTTACGTTCTTATGTTCCGAACTGTGTTATAAATGATTTCTTTGCATGATAAAATTGATGTAATTGCGATTTTTCTGTCTCCAAATTATACTTCAACTGTAACAGTATTGTACGTTAAACAGTGTTGATTTTGTGATGGTAGTATTTGTATGCAAAAATTGTTTTTTCACTATTACGACTATATAACGTCACAATTAATCGTATTTTTCTTGGTTGTACTCTTTGTTAGCTTGATGACGTCTGTTTTCTTAAAATTTCCGAAATTGTTTGCAAATTGTGTAGAAGAGCTGTGTAAAAATTAGTGCGATCTATATATGCCCTACTCGCCTGGTGATGACTATGTTATTCTGCTAACTTGAAACTAATCGCTTGATTTTACGCACGTGAGCGCTTTCTATCGCTAAACATAAACGATTGTTGCTTGGTTGATGCGTAATTTTATTTTCACTTCACATACAATGACAGCGACCGGTGCACAGAGTGCGCGTGGACTGCCTCTTCACTTCCCCAACATTGTTCTTGTTGGTTCACTCTGTACGAGTAATTTCCCTCTTCTGAGAACACCTCGTCATCTTGACAGGGATCTGACGTCACATCCGGACAGAGGTAGGAATCACCCGAAGCAAACGCTTGTTGAGCATGCGCACTATTGATGAATGACGAAACTGGGGGAAGGGAGGCTTCACATCCCGCAACAGAGTCTTGTGCGTCACTTAAGCTTTGTGTTGTCATCGTTATGTCACAAGTGTTAGGACAATATGAAACGTGCGGGAAATACTCGTTGCAACTGACAGAGCGTTCGCACCGGGTACGCCCGGGGTCAACAAAATCGGTCTCATTCGATACCGGGACCACGTGTTTGCTCAAGCTTTCTGCGAGCCCTTGTATGAGGGCGCTACGCTTCTGGACGTTGTTGACCGGGAACATAGGTTTCCAAATAGGAGCACGGACAATCTTGGTCTTCCTCGGACGTTTTCGAGTGGAGCGTAGACCTGAATGATCCGAAGATGACCTATATTTCTCCTCCAGGTTTTCGGGGGGAATGTCGTAATCGTCTTCCCAACTCCAGGATAAGGAATGACCCACTACGATGTCATTATCTTGACTAAGTTCACTGTCGGTCCCTGCTAAATAGAATGTGTTTTAGCTCTCATTAATTTTTAAACTTACAGTATCTCGTACGTTGCTTGATGTTTACAAAAAGATTTACCTAACTTTATATGCGTTTGAAGCTTAAACCTATAGCCCTTTATACAAGCATGTCAATTCATTTTGATTAAAGGCGAATGACAAAGCACAACAGAACGTAAAAACTCCATACTACAACCAGAGTTTGGGGAAACTATTAGTTTTGTTTGAAAGGTTGTATACGCTAGATTTCAAATCTTTTTTGCTTATATTAAACATTTCAAGACGTGCTTAAAAAAATTTAAATGAAAAATAGTTATAAAAATCCATAACCGGCCAAAATGAAACCACTATCATTACAAGAATATTGGTTCAGAAGTAGGAATAATTACCGTCGTTTTTGCAATAAATTACAACTTTCTGCTTTGGTGTTTGATTATCGTTTTCGCTTTCGGTTCTCAGTAAACTTGCCATAAAACCAATGTAGTCAATCGCTGCTCGTAATGTGTCCACCTGGCAAAAAATTAATGATGATTAGAGTTAAACTTCATCATAACCGCGCTCGAACTACCAGTCAATCAAAATGGCGATAGACATAACTTGTGCTATATGTTTTATACAGACTGATTGAGACGATTCTCACACTTTGGCGATTAAGCACATAGCACGCCATTTTGCCCGCTGGAACTTAGACTTTTCTAGAAAATCAAAACCAGTATCCAACCTTAGATAGTTTTTTTTCGTATGGAATACTCGGAAGATGCTGCCTCAGTTTTTCAAATCCGTCGTTGATGACTTGCATCCGACGACGCTCTCTTTGGTTTGCCGCCCGTCTCTGTCGGTGGTTATGCACTTGCCTGGGAGCAAACTCTCTTGATCGTGAAGACTTATTTCGTTTTGTCGAAGCTGAAAAATTTAGATCTATATATCTTTCATTTTCAGCTAAGAGTATTTGTATGGTAATGAATTATTTTATTGTTGTTTTTTTGTGGCTGTTTTTATTATATCTATTTGTTTTGTAAACCTCTATTTTCTAACTTGATAAAAAAAATGACTACGTTTTCAGAGTTTCAAGTAACGTCCGTTAAAATTTCGAGCAATATACAAACATTTATTTTAAAACTAATTATCTGAGATAATTTACCTGGAACGTCATCATTTTCCACAAATATGTCATCATCTATGACATGGTCAGAAAGGTTATAACAAGAAAACTCGTCATCAAGCCTTAAAAAATCATCGCAGTCAATTGTAAACTCGTCTTGGCAGGAGGAACTTAGAGATGTTTCCGTCATCTGCTGAGGCGATGGAGGTGCAAACTCATGATGAAGTTCGTAACCGTAGTGGACAGTATCATCGTAATGGTTGCGTAGCAACATGGTGACGTCTTCCGGCAGGACAGACATACTATGATGCCCGTCGGAGTGGTTATCAAAGGCCCCGCTGTAAATAATAGATCTCTCAAGTATGTCTTTTTCAGTTTTTGCAAATTCCTCCTCTTCTTCCCTCGCTCCACCTTTGCTGGCTTTCGAATGTGCTTCTTCATTGAAAGTGTTTTCCCGCTGAAATATCCTGTCGCACGGCATCTCATCTACTAAACCGGGTTGGTTGGTGAGATGCCAGATCGGTGGAAGGATTGAGCTCATGGCAAACTGATGAATTTCATCCGCGTTTGAAGAAAAATGCAACGGATGCAAATGCTCCGGGCAATGAAATCTCCCCTGCATCAGTGGACTACTTGTCGGCAGTGCACTACCATCATACCAAGCCCTTACTTGCGTGGAATTTGTGGTCAAGTTTTCCATTTGTTTTCCAGTTCACTTTTTCAAAAAATTTTAAAAACCTATTCGTGAGCCGTTTCTTGAATAGATTTGGACCGTAATTTAAAAAATTAAAAATATAACTTAGATAAATACCACAAGTAAATTTTGAAAAATTAATGAACCTGACGCCCACGTATTAGGGCTGCAAACTTTTCCCTACACGCTACATGAGAAGAAGACTCGAACTCGCAAGCAATTCAAATGAAAGAGGCAAGAACTCCACTCAGACCTTCTCTTTTATATGACTGCTTTTGCTGTTTATTTATTAACAACTGTGAGAAATACTGCATGTGCTTTCATGGACGTACCATCCGCGTGGCATATAGACTATGACGTCATTTCGGCGCCCGTCTTCTGTTTGTCACTTTGGAATACTAAGACGTTGGTACAACGAGGTCGTATGTTTGTCGATACTCGTTAATGTGACGATAAAGTGGCAGTAATTACAGGTGCATATACTTAAGGATAACGTAAGTAAACCTATTTAAGGACAAGACACGCTTAGAGTTGATATTCTTCTCCGTCATCTTTTGTTAATTGACCTGTGCTTCCTGATGGACTATTTTTAGTTGGGAAAGATACGAAAATTGGTATGGGCCAATAAATTACTAAAGTGAGTATAAGGTTCAGTAGTTGCTAAACTACGTTCCTAAAATATGTCGTACATATACTTTATGATATGTTCTTTAAACAAACATAATTATACATATCTATAAACATAGAATATATCGTACTAAACACACAGAGTAATGAAAACTTCAACCGCATGTTTTAACCGCACCGCATGCAGGAAGTACATAGTAAAATAATTTGCAATAACCATGCAAGCTCCATACAGCACGCTTAATTGCTCCGAGTAGCAAATCAGCCCTAAAATTATAATCTAACTTAAAAAGTTGCGATTGCTTTGGTTTTCTGGCAACTCTTGACCTTTCGGTCCATGACGCCTGGAAAGCGAAAAATTTCCGAAAGTTTACAAACAGCGGCCTTTTGTTCTCTACATGCCGTCGTGATTTCGTGCATTTTAGCGTGTTTGATTTAGGCTGAGATTTCTGTGGTTATCAGTGGGGATTAGTCGCACGATAACCTTGTCGGAAAGTTTGAAAAGTTTTTATCAGCCACGCGAACGACTCGCGCCGTGGTATGTTCTGTGGGTTTTGAGAATAAATCTGTTTGTCCAGTTATCCATTGAAGAGCCCAGTTTGGTTTTATCTTAGGCGGCACGTGCTGGCAGTCACTTGAGTTGGAAAAAAGTTTTCCTTAATCCTATAAACGGAAATATAGTGATACCGGAACGCTTAAGTAACTCTTACAGAAACACTTAAGCAAGTTTGATGTGATTCATCCATATTTGCTATACGACGCGACTGAGATCATTTTCTCAAAGACAAGCACTTTAGCATGCAAGCGAATGGCTCTTTTGGGTTGTTTCTAGATTCCTTGTAGACAATGGAAAACATCTGCTACGTTTTTCTGAATTTAAAAATACACAGTCATACTTTTTCATAGTATTAAGAACAATTTGTATGCCGTATCGTATTTGTGTCCTTTCTCCCAAACTTTCTTTTGGCAATAAACAGTTTGGGAGGAAGCTTGCAATATAAATAACGAAAATTAAATAAAAAACCTTCCAATCTTAAAGTTAAAGCTAAATGGTATATTCAATTGCAGAAGATTGTTCAATTTTATATTCTATGCAAATAATTTCCGTAATTTTTCATTTTACTTTGGAGAGATTTGTGTAGACAACTCAATAGGACCTACTGCTCGTTAAAAGTGGATCAAAAACAATTATAGTAGATTACAATCCTTCATAAAATATGTCATCTCAAAAAGTTTTTTCCTGAGTTCGGATAAATCCGAAAATTGAAAAATGTTTTGCCATCGATATTATCAACAACTTTTGATTAGAAGGCGCCCGGAGGAACAGTATTTGGTTGCTTATAGGCTATCTTTATATAAGTCAGGATGATGTTTCTTGGCGTGTTACCGTTTACCAGCTGGTAGACGACTTGGAGCATTCCAAATGCAGTAGATATAAGGCACTAATAGACAGTGCTACCACTCTATAACCTGCTTCTGTGTTTACCTCTGAAAGTTATGGCGCCCGCTAAGCATACAGTAGTCTACTTGCGCGCTGTCTTATCAGAGCTTCTTTAACTTTGGTAAACTCATAATGGCCTATTGGCATTATCCTCTTCACAAAAGCAAACATTTATTAGCAAGTACAAAGTAGCGTTGTTACACCAGTCGCTATCTGAAGACACGATGTACTTACAGTGACAATCCGAAGTTAATTATAAACAAAGTTAACTTAAAATAAATTCATACAAACCGACGTTTTTGTTTCAGGAAAAGTATTATTAGCCGTTATACTGATACGGTTCGTAAAAACTTCGCTAAAAATGTAAGTCTTAGAATGGCAAAGTCTACAGTTTTAGCACATATTTTATTGACAAAATAGTTACCGAAAAAAAAATATTTTGTCAGTATTATATGAAGCAATAAAATTCGAAATGCAGTCACACCACTAACAAGCACTTAAAATAATACATAATGACGTCATGAAATCTCTTGGCAAATACGGCAAAAATGGTTACACGGCGGCAGTCTGGAGTCGACCGATTCTAACAGCCCTAACAGAATTACCAAATCGGTTTTCTTTCTCCAATTGTCGGTGGATGTCAATTTCAGCGCAAACCTGCTCCAGCGATTCCTTGAGCCGAATGTTTTCAGCCATTAACTTTTTTATTCTCTGTAATGTGTAGGGAATTTTACACAAGTAACTTAATGTGGCCGTATTTTTTCGTAATAATCGACAAATGAATCATTATTATATGATATAGCTTAACGTAGTTACATAACATGTTTTCTTGTTAGGTTTCCAAAAAAAACACAAATAAAAGGAAAAATCACCACATCGTTAGGTAAGAGAAAAATCTCACCCTTGCTTATCACAAACTGAGACTCCTTACCTTCAGAAGCTGATCGTTGGTGTCGCTTATTTGATGTGCTTTGGTTTCCAATCTCATTTCCATAATTTTCATCTCCTTTTCCGCTTTGTTGATAAACCCTTGACTTGAGTTTAGTTCTCGCGTTTTTTCTTTGAGATCCTTCTTTAGTGACGCAATCTTCCGATGAAGATTTTGAATCTGCACAAGTCACCAGGTAGTAATAATGAAGTATAGCAAATGAAGTGTCGACCCCTACTGAGTTGAGGTATGATGGCGTGGAATTACGGTAAGGCAAAGCTATGTGGCATAAAATTTATTGAATTACCTTTCAACTAATTGTTTTGTAAAAGCTAAAAACTCACCTGATCGAGTAAAACGGTGACGAGTTCTTCACTCTGGTGATTGGAAATTCTGTCAAGTGTGGACTTGAGCAGATTGACTCTTCTCTCAAATTTTGCCTCATCCGGGTCAACTTGGGGGGCAAATGAAAGGTCAAACTTTCGAGTGGAGGGAGTAGGCACAACATCAGGTCTGGATACGTAAGGTAACTCGGTGTGGGGTGTGCGCGGTTTTTGCGCGGATAGTTCTATGAATAAAAAAATTGCTTTTATTATACAAAAACCGCGTGAAGGGTTAGTAATTGATGACATTAAAAGTTAACCGCAAGTAATTATATACCAGTTGATTGAAAATTTACTGCAATCAAAGCATGTTTTTAGCGAAGTCTTACCTCTAGTTTTAAGACCGGTTCCACTTGTTAGATTTTTGAGCCTTTGTCCAAGCGGAGGGAGAAGGGAAAGGGTCGGAGCTGTTCTAGCGTTTCTGCTTTGGATTCGATTGTCGTCTTCGGAGGTTTGCGTTCCTACCGGTATCTTCTCCAGCAAGTAGCTCATACTTTGCGTGTATCGAAGACCATCCGATCCTAGAACGTATGAACGAGAAATCATAGAAGCTATTTTGCAAATTACCGGTCTTCCGGTATGGAAAGTTTTAACTGAAAAAATTTGCTTTTCGGCATTATGGCATAATGACACTTTTACCCTAGCTTTGGTAATGTGGCATGAAAAACAGAGTTAATGTAATTTACCGGTCACTTGGATTCCTTTTAAGCCAAGCGACATCAATATATCGTGGTTCTTTCTTGCGTAGAGTACTATCTTTTTGCTTATAGAACATGGCATTTGAAACAGCGTTACATATCCTCTTGAATCTGCCGCCACTTTGGCAATGTATACTAGCTGGAACAAGAATTTCAAACAAGCGACTGATTTGCTGATTAACTAATCGTTAAAAATTCTAACGTGAATTTACCATTTCTTGTATACTACAATTACTATGATAGTTAGTTACAGTAACTTGTAACTGATGATCGCTTTCAAATTTTTACCTGTGTTCTGTGCAAGTTTAACAACGAGGACAATTCAGCTTTCATACAAGACAGTTTGGCGCGGGTAAAGCTATATACATCACCGTAGTGTAGAAAACACAGCGTTGTGTAAATCCCGCTCGATTCTTCGGAGCCTAAAATTAAATTAAGTAATTAATTCAATAATCTGTAATCAAAGTAACAATTAATACTCGGTAATAAACAAATTAAAACTAACTAAACAATTTTATTCTACTGTAAGTAGTTAGCAAAGTCAGATGTGTTCTTAATTGAACGTAAAAATCCAAAAGTTTTTAAAAATGTAAACTTAAGATTAGGGAACATTTTGGCGAACAAAGATCCAAAAGGAATAAGATATCAACAAATCAGTTCTATTCGAGCAAAGGTAGAAGCCATATTTGCAGTGAAATATTAGAAGTTCAACTCACCTTGTAGGAGATTGTGCAAGGAACTAATGATGGTTGTCACCTCACGCTCCGATGATGCCGGGAGCGATGAGTAGCCGACGGTGCTCTTGTACTTCTCGATGTCCGGCGTAAATCTCTCCAACATCCCGATCTCGTTGAGGAGATGTTCAAGAAGATCAAGATCGACTCTGTTTATCTTCCAGAGCACTGAGAGCTCTTCAATGATTTTCTCAAATGTATTGAGTTGCTCGAGCAACGGGCGGGCGACGTGACCACCCATTCCAACCACCACTTTCGCCTGAATCCAGCAAAAAAAAATTTGTGGAATTGATTGCAAGTGAAATGATTAAAGCTCGATTTTAGTACAAGTTGCTCAGTCTCATAAGACCCGTTTAGGATGGTCCGAATATAAACGTAAACGTACGTCAATGTAAATAAAAGGTAAGACCAATTGAATTCAATTCAATTGAATACAACAAGTAAACATAAATTTTATCCTTTGATTTTACAAGATCAAGAAATCTCCATGCAAAGCACCTAGTCCTGGCTTACTTTGAGCATTTCCTTAAATTCTAACATTCGCGTTCCAACTCCAATAGCGTCAATGAGCTGCTGCAGAGCTTTCATGCCAGCTTGCACATCCAATGGTTTTCTCTCTTCAGATTTCGCTGTTCCTGGTGTGGTGGTAGATATTAGGGAGCCACGTATTGCTGGAGCGGCCGCGCGAAACCTAGCCAATATTTTGTATCTGATGTTAGTTATGTTTTATTGTACTGGTTCAGTCCGTTCTAAAGTTAGGGTATAGTTTATGAATAAAATAGCCTGCAAACTATTTGACAATCACCAAGCCATAAGACGGAATCTAAAAATAAACATACAAATTTACTTATATATTTTCTTCTGAGTTAGTGCCATAGCTTTGTTATTGTAAATCGCTACCACATTGATTCTATTTCAATGGCTCCTGTTAAATGAAGCTTTTTCGATTTTCGAAAGTCTATGTATGACCCAAACAACTGCGAACAAGCGTTAGATTTTGTTCTTACTTGTACGGTTTCAAAGGGCTATCCGGATGTCCTCTAAGCGGAGTATTTATGGTGATTGCTGGAGTTGTTCTGTTTCTTCTTCCTTCATCCATCTTTTTGTTTGATTCCTTTATCGTCACTTTCGAGCGGGATGGAGGTGTGTCTTTTGTTCTAAGGATCGGTTTTCGGGCTTTGTCGGCGCTTTTAGGATGAGCATCCTCTTCCGTATGGTTTCTATCCGCATTTCCTGAGCTTGGCTCCGTGTTCTTTTGTTCCTTCTCCGCTTTTTTTACATGCCTAGATCTTCTTGATTTCTTCTTGGATCGCTTAGCATCTTCTTCCTCACCCCTTTTCACATCTGGTGAATCTTCCTCAACCTTATCCGGCATTACCGCGCTGTTACCACGAGATATAGACCGAGAAAGTTTTTCGTCAGTCCTGTTCTGTTTGATCGAGTAAGGGTTCTTTTTCTTTTTTCCGTTTTTTGTTGGAACCTCCCCCACGATTCTCGGACCTAGGTCAATCCTGCAAAAAACGTATCCCAGTGCAAAACTCCTGCTTTTATAAATTCTGTCTTGATTAATAAAAACCACTTCTTTTAAGTATACTGATTTGTTTAAAAAAAGACGTCATCCATCTTGTGAGTTTGTGAATATGATTTACAAAATGAATAATACTTTTACAGTATACATTAGAGTATTAGACGCATTAGCGATAAACCAACTTAAAATGTGTTGAGAGACTTCCAAGGATGTGCGTAACAACAGTTTCAAAGCGCTGTCAATTTATGCTTATATCTACAATGTGTCAATTGCCTTACTTATCAAGCACTGTACGTACATTGGCGCATCAATCGTTGTGAAAAGGATCACCACCGCATCTGACTGAAACGCTATAGTAACAACAGATCAAGTTACATCTGACAGCTCCCATTGTGTTTTTGTCAGAACTTATTGCTACATCTGACGCACGAAGAAGAAATCAAACACAAGCAATTGTGTTGAAAAACCATGATGGCTGATCTAAATCTCAACTGTTTGTATTGACACCTTAGGTGGTTTTCGGGATTTCTTTGAGTTGTCAAAAATCATTGTTTTGCGTGGTTTCCTTCTGTAACAAAGTATTGCGCTGGAACCAATGCCACGGTTAAACCTTGACATCGGTTGTGTAATACATTCATTTAAAGCCTTAATGCCCAATGCAAACTTTTTTTGAATCTTGTTTGTACTACTCCTGGGACTGACGTAATTTGAATTAAAGAAGCGAATTTTCTCTATAAGCACATGGTTATTTGAAAATAAGGTTTCGGATTTTTTAATCATAGAGCACATTTTGTTATTTATACCCGCGCAAAAAGTATACATACACAAATTTCCAAGATGTATAGCATTGGTCGCAAAACAATATGTTTTCGTGCTATAAAGGAAACTTTTAATGCAGTTGTAAATGAATTAAATAGGTTCTAAATTGTGTTTAAACAATTTTTTATCATGTAATGGCTGAGGCAACTTTGAATCATAGCAACCAAAGCTGTTTCTTGGGACGTAGATTGAAAATTATATATCAAAGTCTTTGTAAGGAACAGGGCCAGAATATAACGTTTTGACATAGAGTAACTCACCGTAATTCCAACTTAGTTGTCGCACTTGCCATGCTTGAAGAGGTTGGTACGTTAATCTAACGAAGCTATTTCTTATAAAAACATCATTTATCCACTATTTAGAAACTCTTTTGTCTGACAAAATTCGGGTTTACTCTAATTAAGAAGAAGACTATATTTACATAAGAGCAACTGGCAAGTCTATTTTAACTTATCCTCACTAAGTTTTTGTTGCAAAACTTTCCCTAACAGCCTGGTAACACGCAAGGGAAGTTAAGAAACCTAGTTCAAAACTAAAACTTCGTACACTTGATACTAGTCTAGAACCTTCAGATATTCTGAGATGCCTGAAATGAGTTTGCAAAAACTGAAGTAAGCTTCGTTGTGCAAGCAAAAATATATGCTGTTGGCATCGAAGAAACCCTTGTAAGGTATTTTGTGGTCACGAAGATGATTTATTTTCTTTACAACAAAACCATAAAACGAAACATTAGTCTTCTTCAATTGTGATGTCACAATACGCCACAATACGAAATATGATTGTTGCGTAATTGTTCTCGTGTTCTCCAGACATCGGTTTTCGAACAATGGGATTAACTGAGAGCTATTGTTGTTTTATAAACTGTAATATAATTAAAAGGACCTGAACACATGAATTGCTTGATTAAGAGTTTTTAAATTCTAAAGTGACTATGGCTTAGTACAGAAGAACTTGACTATACAGGCATAGGCTATGAGTACTGCAATTCACTTACACCACATCAGCACGATTTATTTGCCTCGACAAAAATTCTACATGTGTCACATACATTTACGGGAACTTAAGCCAAAAAGAACTGTTATTAATTGAACTGAACAAAGGACTTTTCAATAATACTTTGACGTTAGAACTTAACCCTTACCCTTATTGCCAAACATGTATCGCTGTTTGTGATGGCGGTGACGAACATTATGACGTAATAAAGTGAAATCAACACAAGTGCAGTTACAATTTGAATAACATATGGAACAGCCGCATTCAGAAAAAATAACAACGAAATTAGAGATTGCCGTCATTTTCCAATCTTGTCGTAGAAATTTATACGTCACATTTAAACCAGTTCCACAAACTAGCGATAGTGCTCGTAACAAACAGTAGTTCTCAACTTTGGGTGGGCCCATCACAAAAGCGACCGAAGACGTTAGCTTTCTAAAAAGTCTCCAAGGTTCTTATGAAGAGTTTGTAGTAAAAAATGTAATACGAAGAAATTTCTCAATTTTTGCAGGTTTTTGCGCTCCCGCTTTATTTGAATGCTTATCGGCTTGTACAATGCACCACCGCTATCAGTATTCATTACAACTGAAAGTTTGCCATATATTGACATAATTCGTCTGCAACGTTCGCACTAGTCGACATTATTTCCAACTCGCCTGTGCCCATATAGATAAATTAAACTGATATTTATCTATACAATAAGCACACGCCAAGTTAAGTATACAACTTTCAACGAAATTGGTCTAATCATATAATGAAGTAATTTCAAAAGGTGGATTTTTTCATATTAGGTGTTTATGAGATATTCAGTGTATAGATAGACTATATTTTTGTGAAAATATATACTTCTTCTATTAAGCTTGTATTATAAAACTTTGTTTGCTTTAAGTAATGTTGTGATGGGAGTGGGCAAAAGTTTTCATATATGAAAGTTAATAGCATTACTTAAGGTATCCATATAATCTATAGGTAGGTTTTCAACAACTATGTAAGGGCAGTGATGCTTGAGATGCATGTTATAAAGTGGGAAATTAAAGTTGTCGAAACAATTTCAAACCAAGGTAAATCGTTAAATGCATTCCATTTGACGAAGTATATGGAGCATTTTATAACTACAATAAGCGTCACAAGCACAATCCTGTTATTCTTTTATACAACAAACTATAATTTAAATCTCTTAAGTCAAGGCTTTTAAATTTTTGAAATAATTGATATTCACTGAGGCAATATATATTATACATTGTAATAAAATTATTAAAATTGTGCCTTGATGTTTCTTCGTAAGAGTGATAAATGTCAGAAACTTACTTTTAATCATCTTCGTCAAGACAACAATAGTTTTTCTGAAGCAGTACTTTCTATTTCTTGAAACAAATTGTCCGTTAAAAGAAACTTATGAAAGTTATCGAGAACTAAAAAGAAAAGGTTGTTTGAGCAAAACATTCTCTACACAAATCTATAATGTATAGCATACAACTTCAGCTTTTCGTTTTTCATTGCAGTATTTTTCAATTCTCCGAAACAAACGTAAAAACTGAAATCTTGCAATAATAATATCAATCTCAACTTTGATGTGGCTGAAAAAAATAGCATCAACGTTTTGCCAAAACAATGTCTCAAATACAATAAAATCGCTTCGGCTCGTGCCTACTGACCTTAAAGGTTTACTCAAAATATAAGTCTGTTGTATGTACAGACACGGCAATATAGGACGATAAAAGTAACCCAAGAAGAGGAAAAAGCGATTTTGTAATGGCAATATTTTGTGTTATCCGATTGCGACTATGAAGTGATGTGTAATCTTATACTTTCCCCGCCCAAAATCTTTTAAAATCGGGTGAATAGAGTTATTTAAAAATGTCTTAAATCTCCTCAGAGTTGGTTTTAATTACATGGATGGTTTGGTGTAAAACAACATTTTAATGTAAGCGTTTTTACTAGTGTTGCTTGTTTACTTTAAATGACAGCAATTATAACTCTGTGGTACAAATACATTCAAAAATAATTGTTTTATGAATGCATTTAAAAAAAGACAAATATTTAATTCATTATGAACAAAGACAACCTAACAAGGAAAACTGTCCACCATTACAACGCATAATCTAATAGCTGTTCATCATTACAACACATAATAGTTAAACACAAGGACTTAAACAAAACATGTACAAATTGTACATAGCCATTAGAATAACAGCAAACTTCTAAAATCAAAGTCAGACTTTAATATAAGTAGTGTTTGTAAGAATGTCAGATATTATCTTCAAAAAAAACAATAAATAAAGATGTAAACTAGCAGTATAATTAAAGCGAGGAATCCTTTATATTACAACACATAATATCCTACAGAACAGCGCTTTGCACCAAACTATACAGAAAGTGTGTTGATATAGAGGCATCATGATGAAATCAAGATGTTCCATTATTGTAAGATTTTGTATAACAGACAAGTTATTTCCCTTTTCTTCAACGAAATTTATTTAGTTTACTTGTGATTATCGTCGAAAAACTCAGTTCTTTATAGGTAAGTGCTTAAGGCAAGCAGCATAGTCAGCAGAATGGGATTTTTCCTTTAGCGCCACTACTAGGCTTACTTGTAGACTAAACATATAGCACTTGGCGGCGTCAGATAATTGATAGCAATGCTTACAACAAAGCACGTTTCATTCCTTTGCAGTGACCTTCACTCGTCAGCAGCGCATTTGTTGGTTTTTAGCCTAACACTTATGTCCTGTTGAGAGGCTTTGGAAACGTTTGAAACAGTTGTCACGCTTAAAGGTATTTTAAATGAGGGTTTAAGAACATTTTATTGCATTGTGGACCACGCTTGCTGTTTGTGCCAGAACGACACTGTCTTGGCATCACAGCTTAAAAACTTAAATGATTAAAATTTAAAATTTAAAACTTTAAATGTCTACGTTTTTACAAATGTTAGATATATGTTCTAAAAATACTGCAAAGTGTATAAATCACTTGGTACCGGTATTCATACACCGAAAAATATGTATTTAAAATCAGGACAAACATTTATTTCATTTTGTGTATCGACCCATAGACACTTACTAGCTCATGGAGATACCTTCCAGCTGGGGACCATAACCTCCAAACTTTAAGTTAGATGTTATTCCTAAGTTTGACTTTTGTGTTGGGAGAATAGTAGATTTATTACCACTATTATAAGTATATTCCATTAAAGAAATAATTTGGTTGTTGATCAAACTACACGTTATGGGTAATCTAAGATAACCTATTCCGCATTGCCCGCATTCCGTGTCAACATATCATAGCAAGGTTTGTTAAGCACATTATGTGCGCCATTTCAGTTTTAGTGATTTTTGAGGTAATTGTTTTTCCACAATTATTGACATTATGGACATAAATGGTTTTTCAATAGATTTTTTATTCGCACTTTTTCGTGAAATTGTTTCATGACCGTTTCGTTTCGTGACAGGAATACAACCAGTGAGTTAGTACAACAGCAAGTTTTTTAAATGAATATTGCAAAGAAAATTCAAAGCGCTTTCTTCATATATCTAAACTGGTTTTCACAAACTTGTTCCCCAGGCAAAAGTAGCTTAACTCATACTTAAATCGCCGTACTTAGAAATTTTTTTTAAAACTTTAGTGGTAAATTTTATACTGATGTTGGAATGTCTGTGATTTATTTATTCCTGCCTGTCTGTCTAACTTTGTCATTTTTGGACTGAAAAGAGTTTTGGCTCGGCTTACTTAGCGATATTGCACTTACTGCTACGGAGGGAACCGTCACAAACTTTTTCAAGTTATTGCTACAGAGCGTGTATTTCCGTTTCCATTTAGTGGTTTTTCTTGAAATTGTCATCAAAAATATTACAAAGATGGTACCTATGAATCGTTATTGCTCAGCCCATTGCTGCTTGCTGTAGCGTGGTTGCAGAATGCAGAAGATGGACACAACCTACATGTATGGCAGACCCATTCTAAAACACATAACTAATGAATAGCTACTTAACAAACTTATGAAAAATATCATATCATTCATGTGTATAGCCTGTACTAGGCTTAGTTTGACTTGCATTTGTTAAACGGCGTATTTTCAGCACTAACTTTATTTAGATCATAAACCTTTTACATTACTTTTTTTTGTTAAACCAAACTTGGCTCGTGAGCGTGGCTCTCATCTGTAGAGCGCGGCGAAGCTAGGCTACTTAGCACCATTTTAGATTAAAAGAACATATAATAGAAAGATTTCGTGCGTTTATACGCTCAGTAGAATGCTGAGCAGCGTATAAAAGACATAACAAACAAACATGGTTTAAAAAATAAGTTAGGTTGTCGACCAATGTAATTAATTAATTATTAATAATTACCCTAATTGTAATTTCCTAATGCGAAGCCGCAGCTCAACACTTAAACCCATTATGGCTTTAAGGTGAGGTCAGCGAAGCGGTCGCCTCGAGCCTTCTTCCATGAGAGCCCTCTTGTTTGTGTATACGCGCTCTAAAAGAAAAAACACTGCATAAGTAGTATTTTCAACTATTCACAGTTTTTCAGGACGGGAGTATATGCAATCATTGGTTAGTGCTGATTAGCTTGATCAGCCTATATGTACTAGAATAGGGCAAAGTTGTATAAATCGTAGTTGTATAAAGTATCTAGAATAGGGCAAAGTTGTATAAATCGAATCTCCGTGTGAAGTAGTCATTTCCTGCTTTGAGATTACTTTCGTACAGCTTGATGCTTAAACGGTCACGTGATGTAAAACATCCTGCCAAGACGAAGAAAAAGTTGAGTTCTCTGCCGGCAGACCTGTGAGGTATTAGGCACTTGATAGCAACAAAGAAATGAATGGTGTGAGACCTTGGGGGCCACAGAAAAAAATTTAGGGACTAACAAACTGATAAGAAATGCACAAAAAATTTTCGGGCAGTTGGTTTTTTGAATAAAAAGCAAAATTTTATGCATTTCACTCCATGTAAATTTAACATTTTCCGGGGTAACATGTCCCAGACCCCTACGATAATTCGATAGATCGTAATAATATAATAGGATAGTAATGATAATAATAATAGGATAGGTTGCCATACGTCTACCGTAATTTTGGAAGCCATAAACTTAAGTCGCGCCATACCTCGCCTCGGTCCCCCTCCCCAAACTTAAACCCACCACTGATTATGGCCTATCTATATTTGCTTTATTAAATGAAATTATTCCAAATTTTTAAATGTAATTTATATGATATGTTGGTTAAATATCGTTAATAAAGCATATTTATTACACGTTTGATTAAACGGGAATTTTATCACGTGTATTTCCAGGTCCAAGGTGCGAAATGCGGGATAATAATCGTTCGCTTGAATCTTTGCAAAATCCACTGTTGAAAGACCGAACTTTCAGTGACCATATATATTGTGGGGAAAAAATTTGTCATTGTGCAAACTTAATTTGGTTTAAAAAATGTTGCCAAACGTTACAACACATTTTCTAATAAAAATTAAGAGTGCTTCGATGTATGTAATCATTTTCGATAGCCATTACCACGTCTTGAGATGAAATTCATTTTATCGATCGTCATCAACAAGGTACTAGCCTTAAAATGAATGAAACGCCGCATTTTGTACGACCAATAATACCAACTAATGTAAGTCTTTCAACTTTGTTTAAAGCACACTTCTTTGCTTTGTGTTGAAATTGTAACTTTTGCAAACTGATTTTTGGACCAGTATCAAAGACCCTTTGCTCATTGGATTTGATTTTGCAACAATAACCATGTAAACATGCACAATACCATGTAAACAACGCAAGGCTGCGCAGTGATGAAGCTCTCATGAACTGGTCACTCAGGTTCAGAACATGTTTCGTAAGTCAAGGTTAAATATCATTATATCGGCTATTTTGTAAGTTGTTTTCGGGTAAAATGAATTTAACCTTGTTTTTTCGCTACGTTACAGAAGTTCACAACAAGCAATTAAAATCAATGTGGTTTTTTTAATTTTTTAAAACTCGAAGTTGGAACACTTCAAGAGACAAGACCGTTTTGAGATTTAGCAATTCCTTGTGCGACTTTAAACTCAACACGCGTGCAATTGTGACTTGTTAATAATTAATTGGACGAGTGGTCCGTTGTCCATCGCTAATTACATGAAGCGCGGGCGAGCACGAACCAAAAACGCTGATTAATTTTATTAACCGGTATAAAAAGAAGTTCAAATTCTAATCATTTTCCTTTGGGGTTTGAACTTGCTCAATAGTGTGTGTTATTGCAAACTGCTTGCCAAAAAGCATTTCGAAAATTTCGGGAGAAATTTTTTTAGCATAAACAGTGTGAAGAATAAACTGCTATGTCTCGTAAAGGGATACCGTTGAAAACACAGCATTGTTTTAATGGTGACCAGCAGCTTGAAGGTGGAGAAAATGTGCCTTCTGAAAACAGACAAAGAAATCGTATCCAGGAAGATAATCAGTCGAGGTTTCAAAGGCCAAACCTTAACCAGCAGTTTAATTTTCAACTTATGCAGCAACTTTCACGAATGGGTCAAATGTTTTCCGCACTGTGGAACCCCAGTCTGCCACATTATAACGTACCTAGGTTTAACCATCAACATTTGCCGGGGCTACGAAGTGTAAATCCGTTTCCTTACCAGCAGTATCGACAAACACTTAACAGCGCAGCTAGTAACGGAGCGCGAGGCGGCAATCCCATAAATCTTTGCAGGTCGGCATCAACACCAACAATAATGCCTCCTGATACAAATGGTTCAGCAAGATTGAGAAGGCCGTGGTAAGCCATTTAAACCATTTTTACATCAGTAAAAGTAATTTCTTGTGAAGTGTTTGTGTAACTGTTAAAAAGTTTATTTTGCTGAGGTTGTCTTCTACGTTTTAAGTTTAAAATGTGAATGGATTTGATAGTACGCAGGTCGGTCTTCTGATTTTTACATCTTTGACTTAGCTTCGTACCAGCTCGTCATGCCAGCTTTCGTCCTGTTTGCGGTCTGCCCACGGCTCCGCCGCATTTTATTAGGCAAAACAACCTCAATATACCCCAAAGGCAAGAACATTCATCTTCACTGGATTTGCAGTTCCCTGTCTCATCGAATCCCAGATCTTTACTAATGCCCAACATGAATCGTTGCTTGTTACCGCGTAACCCTTTAGGTCTACAACCTCAAACGTATTCGCAACCTCGACCGTCGAAATCCGTCAGTGAGCCTGCAGCGATAGTTCAGGTAAATTTGTAGTGGGGTTCAGTGATTTAGATCGTAGTGAACGTTTGTAAAGTTGAGTGTTCATCTTCAGAGCTATTAATCGTCGTCGGTTGTTCTACACATTTTTAGTGCGGTAATCAGCCACCTGTCCCATTTACGGTGATACCAGGGACGGAAAATGATTGGGAAATAGAATGCCTGGGTGTCACGGCTCGATTAAAGAATCGAGAGCTTTGGAGTTCTTTTGATAAGTTTACAATGGAAATGGTGATCGGCAGAGATGGACGGTAGGTTTTAAAGTTAAACATACTTGTAAGTTACGTAGTTGCGGGGGTGAATTGTGGTTCATTATTTTATGCTTTACGCCACAGTTGCATGTTTCCAGCCTTGAACTATGAACTGAGCGGTTTGGATCGCAATAGGCTTTATACCGTCTGTGTTGACTTTGTCTTGACAAGCGATCAAGTTTGGAAATACGAAGACGCGTGAGTACTCATGCGCGAGTTCACAGATAACTGCGTACAGTCTCATCTCATCAGTTACCCAAGTTAAATCTTAACAGCAACCAAACCTGGTCTCCGAAAGGTCCTCCATGCAAAGATAGACTGGTGCTTCCTTACAATCAGTTCTCTTTTCATCCTGCGTCAGCGGCGACTGGTAGATTTTGGAACGACGAGGGGGCGGATTTTCGACAATTGAAATTGAGCAACCAATTTCACAAGAACAGCGACACTGTACGCTTTTTTACTTTAACTGTTGCGTTATTTTTCCGCTTTCACTTTTTAGTTTAAATCGCTTATCCTCGCTTAGATCGCAACGCTGACGTCTATGCAACACTTTCTGCCTCGTCTACATATAGTTGAACTCCCTCACAAAAACTTGTTGGTAGAAAACAACCTGAAAACGTTTCTGTTCCGAAAGACGTCCTTTGTCACCGTCACTACGTACCAGAATCGTAAGGTATGTCTGTTATAGTGCTTTCTGCACTACACTTAACCTGTCTCGGGGTATTTGGTGCTTCTATAAAGCTTTACTGTTTGTTATTTACAGCTTATCGATTTGAAGATCAAACATAACCCCCATTCCTCGTACAAGTCCCAACAACGAGTTTTGAAAGTCTTAGATCCAGATGACGTTTTGGCTGAAAGTGAAACAGACAGTGAGCCAGAAAGAACTGGCGTGGAGAACAAAAGGAGAAAGTTTGAAACTAGTGCTTGCTCTTCGAAAGATGTTTTGGTGCGCATTTGTCTGGCTACTGTTAGAGAAGCATTTCAGTTTTAGAATTGTGAGATGCTTTTTGCCTCGTGTGTTACAGACCACTTTCTCTTTAGGCCGATCACCAACTCGTGAACATCGACTGTAGCTATCCAGTAGTGCCACGTCCGGAGACTTCTTTCAATCCAAATGAACTTAAAATGCAAGGTAGGCTGCAACCTTATTTTAGATTCGCTTAGCTACTTTGTTTTATCACTTCGTGACTAACTGTTTTCATTATAGAAACCTCTCAGAAAAATCTCCCCGTAGAAGATACAGGTTCTTGTAGCTCCGATAATTCATGCTTTGAGGTCTTGCAAGAAAAAAACAAACCTAACGACTTTAACGACTTCTACTGAACCAAGTTAAAAGCTCATGGTTTTATGACTTCGTGCCGCTTTTACTAAGACTTTTAGCAAAGACTATGCTTTTCTTTAGTTTTATAAAATGCTTGGAATAAAAGTTGGTACTATTTAGTTATCTCGACCTATTCGCCAATCATTGTACAGGAAAAATCTACTTCCAAACATAAAATGAAATAAAGTTGCCCAACGAAAAAATTCACACCTCCCTTGTAAGTAAATGTTACAAGAAGTAGGGAAAGGGATGCACGAAAAGACCAGTTGTATAATTGAATCTTTTGGTTTACTCTGCTATTTGCTATGGTAACAAATGTAAACAATTCAATCTGACATATTCACACATTTTGTTTTGATCAGTGCCGATATTCCTTCAAAACGTAGACAGTAATTATCCTGTAAGTTAATCGTCCTATCGCGCTGCGTAGTATTCCACTGGGTAAGGTTATCAACAGTCGTTTTTACAGTAAAAACGACTCAACAGAAAATACGTTAATGAAATGGGAGTTGTCTTGTCTTTATCAACCTGTTTTTTGGTTCAGCACGTTATCCAGCATGAGTTGACAATACAAGCTTTTTAATCAATGTTACCTAGATTTATGCGCATTTCACTTGACGAATCAACGTCGTATTTTCAATTTTCTAACTTTGCATTTGTTACTGTTAAAAAATAATTTCAAATTTTACGGAACAAATACAGATACAAACGTGTATAAAACTAAATATCATATAAATAAATAAATGCGCTATTTTAATTGTACTAAACTAAATCATACACGTTATATAATTACAAAGCTACTAAAACGTAGTACATCACCATCGCTGTATGTAACATATTGCCATTGCTTACCATAGTGTACATTTGTATTTATTCAATAGTGATAGCGCCATCCAACGGCCAACTTCGTATAGAATGTCTTGGTTTGACAAGAACGAATCAACCAATAGCACAAACCGGAATGAAGTTCGAGGCCATCGAGGAATATTATCTTTTATCGACGATATCACAGTCACAAAATAATGTCACTCTTTAACTCGGAAATCACCAGGAAAGTTTTTGGTGTGATTTGTATCATCGAGAGACATATATACGAGCATTCTTCTGCAAGTCACGCAATCGTAAGCATGTGAGATAAACCGCTTCTTCTGATTTAGCCAATTTACACAACAGTGGCAACATTTGAGTGTTATTATAAACAATTAATGGTTGCTCAATAAAAATCACGTCATGTGGAAAATCAACACATTTTCATAAAATATTTTCGCAAAATTTAAAAACATTTTGCTCTTTGGATGAACTTAAAATGTTTTCACAACAAATTACAACACATCGTAAACACAGTTAGGTTTGAACACAACGACAAAATTGTTGTCAACTGTACATTCAAGCCTGATGTTTAGTACAGTGTATGCAGCTTCATCGACAAAAGTCAAATATCGAGCATTTCTCACCAAGATCCTGAAAAACACGCGACAAAAAACCTTTTTCGACCCCATAGGTCTGTAAAATTCGCCCAAAGAAACTTAGAACAATATCTTCTGTTTTCGAACAATGAAGTTTTGAGTTTACGTTCTAAAACAAACAAGACGGTTTCGAGATTCCACGTTACTTCCAGGACTTCACAATGGGCATGATTGCAGGTGTCTATGTGAAGGAAAGCGTGTTTATTTGTTATCTGACTTTAATTGAGCGAAAAAAGAGACGCGCCTGAAAAGAAAAATGCACTGATAATTGTCCAAGTAGGGATTTAAAAGAAGGTAACGTTCCTTTCATTTAAACTGAGGGTTGGATCTTGTTCAAATGCGTGTGATACAGCACAGACCTCAGGTCAAAAAGAATTAGAAGAATGTTATGATTTAGTAAATGTCATAATTTTGTGGAGCATTGCCCAGTTTGAAAATATACAGGCCAAACTGTTATGGCCTATAACGGGATGCTGTTTGCAAAACAGCCTTTTGCTGATGGCAACAAACAGCTTCAAAGTGAAGCTAATACGCCGTCCTGCACAGAACAAAGAAACGGACTCGGGAATAAAAGCCAGTTATGGTATCGAAAGCGAATACAGAACAGCCAACAAAACTATACAGCTGACCATCAGCACACTTTGCAGCCGAGGCAAGCATATTCGGCAGTGTGGAACTCCAATCAACAACAATATTTCAATTCAATAACGCAAAACAGGCGGCATTCGGTCCCGTTAAAAAGTATTGGAAATCTACCGGAAAACCCGCATAGTCAACATAGTGTATATAAAGTTCGAGCAAACGACGCCGCTAGAAACGACAGACCTGGCAGTTATAACATTTGCCAATTGTCAACACTGAACACAAAAACGTTCCTACCTGATACAACTGGTATGCTGAGTTCAAGGCAGCCGAGGTTAGTAATTGTAACATAAAAAGGAAAGTTTTGATTACTTTGTTATTGTAGGAAATCATTGTTATGCAATTTTATTTACGCTACGGTACCTATATTTGCAACCAAAACTTATTATTTTAACACGTTACAGTAAGGTTGTTGTACGTTTCAAGCAAAGTGTGTAATGTTACGGTGTTATCCAATTTCTAACCTTTACATATTTTGACTTTAGCTTTCGGCGGGAAGGAAACCCCAGCGTGGAAAAAGTTAACATTTCATCAATCAGAAGAACAGATCAAAAACAAAGAACTGGGTTTTTTGCATTATCACCGTCCCCTGTCCCATTGCAATCCAATGCACCACAAAATCGGCAAATATTCCAAAGTCAGTCAATTATATCGTCACAGGAGACGTCACAACCTATGAAAAATTTGCAACTTCTGTCATTGCAGCAGGTCAATCAACAGCAGCCTTCAGCGTCAATTCAGGTAAATCTATTTATACTTGTTAACCAAAGCATACAGTATACATCAGCCAAATTTTTGATCATTAATAGCTTGAGCATAGACGCTTACCACTTTATTTCACAGTGCTTTACTGTATATTGGTAAAACCATATAAAATTATTATGATTAATTGTGAAATATCTCCATTAATTTCAAAATGTTGTTTAACATAACACAACATAAATATTGTTTTATATTAACCATCCAATCTACTTTGATATAGTACGGCGACCAACCAAAGATTACCGTGATATCTGGCATAGGAAACGATTGGGTACTGGAATGCGAGGGGGTTAAAGTTCAAATAAAAAACAGATTACTTTGGAGTAATTTTGATAACGTTATAACTAAGATGGTACTCAGTAAAGATGGAAGGTAAGTTCAAAAACCAATATTTCAGGTTATGTCCAGGAGCTTTTTATTTGTTTGTCCACCATTTTTATGCTTTATGTTACAGACGCATGTTTCCAACCTTAAATTATGAACTGATTGGTTTAGATCCCAGTAGGCGCTACGCCGTCTATGTTGACTTTGCCTTGGCAAGCGGTGAAATTTGTAAATACAAGTAAGTACTAAACACGAACGACTGCTTTCAATGTAGATCATTACTAATAACAAATGTCATCAATCACTTCCATTATTGCTTATGCAGCAGCAATCGGTCATGGACGTCAAAGGGTAGTGCAAGCATTGATGAAGCAAATTTTCATCGAAAGCACCGGATTTATTTTCATCCTGATTCTTCAGCTTATGGCGATCTTTGGCTCAAACATGGAGCAGATTTCAGCAAATTGAAAGTGAGCAACCATCTTCACTACCAATGGGAAAAGGTACAATTTTATCAAAGATATTTCTTTTGTTTGAAAATTTGTTTTGTTAATGAACTCCAAACCTATTTCAAAGTAAGTGTCTTTTTCGTTTCCTAATTGTAAAAGAATCTGTCTTTCAGGTCATTACACTGTCAAGTATGCAGGCTTATCAGCCTCGTCTACACGTAATCGAACTCAATCCTTTATATTTGTCGAACGGAGTCAACAGGAGAACTTTCGTCTTTCCAAAGACCGCTTTTATCGCTGTCGATTTGTACCAAGATACCGACGTGAGTTACATTAGCATATAGTAGGCTTGTAAACAATGTTCCCTCTAATTTTTCACGAGTCTGAGCAAACACACTAACTACCTGAGCGGTCCCTTGGACAGCTGTGAGCAACATCAGACGTGCCACGTGCGCACTGTGGCCATTATTATGCGTTTATTCTATTTTCAATTCAGGTTGGATTTTTTTCTTGTGCGCAGCATAGATTTTCTGTGCGCGGAGACCGTGTCAGCAGTGCGCATTTGCGCACGCGCGCAGCTTAGAGGGAACATTGCTTGTAAACTTGGCACTTGGAGATATTTAATGTTAAGCTTTTAATGTTTTCTTCAGGTTTCTGATTTGAAAATCAACCTTAACTCATTTGCAAGACCATCTAGGGATACAATATTGAGGTAACTTTATGATTTCATCCAATTTCGTTCTTTCATGTAGTAATACAAGTCCTATTTTTGCGAAATGTGCTTTTATCCTCTTTACCGGCACGACTTATTTTTACATTCAGTAAACTTTTTAAATTAACATTTAGAATAAACATTTTAAATAAGCAGTTCAGAATCAAGCAAGCGCAGAAGATCATCGGTTTCTTCGTCTACATCTCACGGAATTTCATCGATGTCATCGGATGGAAACAGTGATGCTCTTTCGAATAAAGAAGAAAAGTTTGATGAGACGGCTTGCATTCCACTAAGTGACATCGTCAGGGTACAAAATCCCGTGAACCAAACTGAATTGGAGGAAACGAGATTAGCTCAGAAATCACAATATGAAACTTCTATAATGTCGCAAACAAGTAATGAACTAGAAATGAATGCACTGTGTGTTAAATAAATTTTAAACTTTAAAGTTTAGCAAATATTTGATGTTTTGATTTATAGAAAATGGAAACAATTGTCATGAAAAAATCACAAAACTTGATTCAAATAACTACTACCATCATTCAAACGACAAGATTTCAAATGACGCCTCAGCTCTTGACGTGGACTTTGAATTAAATATCATAACGGAGCTGATAGACGAAATTGGTGATGACGTAGAAAATTGGCTTTTTTCCGATAAAAAATATTTGAAACCACCAACAGTTCATCATTACCCCCAAAGTGACTGTAGCGTGAAGGAAAAAAACAGAAAGTTTATCAAAAGTGTAAGATCATCTGAAAGGGTTTTGGTGAGAATTATTTTGTTTTTATTTCGTTTTATGAAGATGTTAATTGTGATTATATCAATAAAATGTTATGAAAGTATTATGTTCATACCATTTACCATGACATTTATATTTTAGGCTGATTACCAGCTGTTGAACATAGACCGTTGCTATCCCACAAATGAGGTAGCACCTCTTAACAAAACGTTCCCGTTCAAATCAAATGATGTCATTGGAATGAAAGGTAAATCAAAACTTAAGTACTTGGGTGTATTAAATTTGAGCATTCATTGTTGAAATTGTATTTCTACGTAAGCAGTTAAAAACAAACTTCCTGTCTTTTACAAATGCAACCTTTACCGAGCCGAGGCCGCAGCAGCAGCAGCACAAACCAACCAGAAAGGTAAAAAGGTCTAAATTTATTAGACAAAATTGTACGTTTCTTATTTTCTTTTTATGGAATTATAACCTTTAATTGATTCATTCTTATTGAAACAGTTAACACTTATATTTTATTCTAAGGACTTACCATGAAAAATTGTCCAGTGGTTTATCTGCCAACCAAGACGGTCAACAACTCCGATATTTCTGGATATCTTGCAGCACTGGCCCAATGTTCTTCCAAAGAAATTTCCAACCTTTCATTGCCTAATTCTTTGCCAACTTTTCCTGGAGGATGTATATCACTGGATGACATCTCTGCTTGTTCAATGAAGTCAGGAAAACGAAAGATTGATGAAGATGACCACGAGTTCCCAAGTTTATCTGAACTAAAATCTTTCTATAACCAATTTCCTCCCACAATTGGAGATGTTTCAGAAATGTTTTAAATTTTCAAAAGGTTCAAAAGATGAAAGTTCATAGTTTTGTTAGGTTCATCCAAGTTCAACTGAATTTCGAAAGTGGTGGTTTTTATCAATTTGGCCGTAAGATATTTGAAATAGTCCATGCACATTTTCATGTTTGAATAATAATCAAATATAAATGTGGTCTAGTTTTAAATATGGTGAGTTGTCTTTTACGTTTTTACTGACTTACCTTCCTACAAACAAGAATATTTTGGAAAGTTTTAAATTTCCAATGCAAACGCATCATTTGGTTGCACTATGCGATCTAAATTGTTGAGTGATTATTTTAATTTTATTATCCCTGATTTTATTAATATGAGCACGTATATTTTCATATTTTAGTGGCAACAAGAGTAAAATAAAAGTTGGATTCGTTTAAAATATTTCGGTTGCTTTGTGGAGTTTGCTGTTACCAAGTAATTGACTGAAGTTTAAAAGTAAATATCCAATATCTGTCTATACGATTAAATTTTCGTCGTTGTTCTCTTGTTGAAGAAGTTACTCAATCATCCATATAGTAAAGGGTAGGAGCAAGAGTTCACAGTTACATATAGCCTATAACATTGCATGCTCTTGTGTACCACACGCAAAAGCTGTGGAGTTTGGTAATCCCCATTTCTATACAAGTTTGAGCTTAAACGTCTGACGCTGGTTCGCAGACGATCATAGGTCGTATCTAACTCTTCCTAATAAAATTATCATACATCAACATATGTCAAGCTATCGGCAAGCTCCATGGCCGAAACAAATTATTTCCTTATTTGCTCTCTGCTCGTCCTGCCATAAAATCGTTGATGAACAACAGCTTTTTGTCAGTGGCGATGCGGCGATGCGGCGATGCGGCGATGCGGCGATGCGGCGATGCGGCGATGCGGCGATGCGGCGATGCGGCGATGCGGCGATGCGGCGATGCGGCGATGCGGCGATGCGGCGATGCGGCGATGCGGCGATGCGGCGATGCGGCGATGCGGCGATGCGGCGATGCGGCGATGCGGCGATGCGGCGATGCGGCGATGCGGCGATGCGGCGATGCGGCGATGCGGCGATGCGGCGATGCGGCGATGCGGCGATGCGGCGATGCGGCGATGCGGCGATGCGGCGATGCGGCGATGCGGCGATGCGGCGATGCGGCGATGCGGCGATGCGGCGATGCGGCGATGCGGCGATGCGGCGATGCGGCGATGCGGCGATGCCTTACAGAGGCGTTAACCCAACCTTAAGCTATAGTGATGGTTGAATAGATCTTAATCAAAAAACGACAACGACATAATTATATGCGTATACACAAATATTCGTTATTTACTTTTAATTAAAATTAAATTACTTGATAAAGTTAAAAATTGATATATTGTAAAGGTGACCAATTTTATTATATTCTACTGCCACAAATATATTAAAATATACGATTGTAAGGTACCTGTACCGAATAAGGCCCACCTAACACTTTTTTGAAAATAACTCAAGAACCATAAATGAGAATAGACTGAAAAATCGTATTCTATTATTGAGGGTATATGACTACAACATATTAAAACCACAATACCTGACAACCCCCCAAAAAAATTTTATAAAGAAATTAAAAATTCCAAAAAATGGGCCTTATTAGGAGCATAGGCTCCTAATAAGGCCCACCAATTTTGTGAGTATTTTGATTCAAAACATAGTAATAGACAACATATAACATTATTAGAAATTTCACATTTTAAGTTGTACAAACATTTAAAAATATTCCACTAGGCGCATCAAAGTAACTGCAACAATTTGCCAACTGATGACTGGAACCACACTTGAAGTTTGGACATCAATTAGCCAAGCATCTTGTATGGGCCTTATTAGGCGCATGTGGCATCCACGAAAAAAATGTCACATTTTTATCATCAGAAAAATTTTAGCAAAAAAAAGTGCATTATCCTTTTCAATACTAAGTTGGTTGTTACATGAAAACTTCAGCCGGCTGACAACAGTTCATTTAACCGGCCAAATTCTCACTTACTTTTTTTCTAAATTAACAAAACCACCTTAACTGCAAATATTAAATTTTTGTTGTGCTCTAGCGAATCGGTTGATCACGTGACAAGGATGAAATCTGGTAAACCATCATGAATTTATATTAGTTTTTATGTAGGGACAAAATCTTTCATTTATTTGCACGGGTTTGCGAAATATGAGCAATGGGCCTTATTAGGGACCGGGCCTTATTCGGTACAGGTACCTTATACAAAAAAAAATTATAAAATCACTGATGACAAAATTATAATAATCTCTCAACCCTATTTACACTACGTGTGGCTCACCCTGCACACAGTTGCCTCCTTTTACTGTAAATACTTGAAAATTGGTGACTTGTCCTAAAAAATGTCCAGCTATCTGCCCATGTTTGTTTTATAAAGTTTGATTTGGTAATCTTTGAGATATCATCATGTTTTCATACTTTGCGCGTTGAAGTTCAATAAACTGTTCTCTTGTTTTCTCTTCTCGCGCTCAGCTGGTGTTCCAGGCCATTAGCACAGCAGGAGCGTGGCGAACAAAGAAAAGCTTCTAAAAATGTATCACTTGTAGAAATACTTAATTTACACAAAATTCACTTTCTTTAGTTTTACAATTATGATGTATACATTAAGCCTGATGTTTTTGCTACTAGCCTGTAAAAAATCCAATCAGTTTACGACTATAGTTTTCGAGTTATTAACGATTGAAAATTTGTGTGCAGTGTCAGTCACACCTAGTTAAAATAGTGAAGTCGCTCACTCGGTTTGGATAGGGTCAACAATGCAGCTGGAGCAAAGTGCAACGAACTCATGCGTTTTAATTGGAAATTGAAAACCTGCCAAAATATTCTTGTTTGTAGGGAGGAAAGTCAGTAAAAACGTATAAAACAAGTCACTACATTAAAAACTGAGCAACATTTTACTTGCTTATTATTCAAACATGAAACATTTGAATGCACGATATCTAATAATTTACTAGCACGTTGATAAAATACAATTTCAAACTAACTGTAAATCGGTTGAACTTGGAAAAACGTAACAAAACCATGAACTATTATTTTGATGATTTAAAACATTTTTGAAACATCTCCACTTGTGAGAGGAAATTTGTATAAAAGGACTTGAGGTCAGACAAATTTGGGAATCCGTCGTCATCGTGAACAAACTTTCGTTTTCCTAACGTCATTGAACAAGCAGAGATGTTATCGAGTGATATACACCCATCAGAAGAATTTGGCATTGAACCCGGCATTGAAAAGTCGGGAATTTCTATGGAAGAACATTGGGCCGTCTTGTATACGGGTGCTGCAAGATGTCCAGAAATATCGGAGTTGTTGACCGTCTTGGTTGGCAAATAAATTACTGGAGAACTTTTCATGGTAAGTCCTTAAAATAAAATAGAAGTGTTCAGTGTTTTAAAAAGATTTAAGAAACAATTATTTCCAATTTCAGAAATATACCTCTGTATATTATACATATATTATCACTGGCCTTTGTGAAGTCATAGGAATCGTTACAAACGTTAGAGTTACAAACGTAAGAGAAGATAGAAAAAAGCGCGAATCTAACGGTCTGATAAGGTGGAATTTTCTTACACCAGAACGTTCCTAACCTGGGAAGATATATGACAGGATCTGACCAATTACAAGGAGCTGCTTTATAGGCAAGGCTATATAATGCTTTATAGACCTACTGGTTGCGTGTAGCTAGTTCTACTGTTCTAGACCTAGTTTGATTAATTTTTGTTTCATCCCAACTTGTAAGATATAAGGTATACGGGCAAGCCAGATAAGAATATTTGCAAAATGCTCGGGGATGTTAGATCCGTGCACAAGGCTGCTTTGTTTAATGCTTTTTTTTGTTGTGCAGGAGATTTTACTCTCGAAAACCGCAATGATTCCAATGTGGCCGGTAGGTAGGACACCATACATGTGTTGGATTTGAATACAGTACTGGTACTAGGCCTAGGCCTACAGTATCACAATTATTACATTATTACCATAATAATAATTACTATTGTGGCACCCTCGTACACAAAAGATTTATCTAGTGTGCATATCAAACTTATACCATCATGTCAAACTTTATCATTAAGATTTATATAAGCAAAAAAAATTGAATCTTCAGTGCACACCGTCACAACAAAACTTGTGTCTTTGCATCATCGTTGGTTGAAAGCTGTCATGCATTTCAGCCAAGAATATTTTAAACCTTGCGTGTTTTCGGAAAACATCAGTTTGCGCTGTAGCCCATTGTAGTGGGCCTATAGCCAGCCAGAATAGGCATATCTTTTGGTTATACATCAAACAGAGAACATGAGCCTACATGATAAGAGAGATAGTTTATTTTCACAATTCAAAGTAAACTAAAATTTATCATAATATAATTTTAGCATAATTGATTGGTGTGCTGGGGCAGCGAATAGACCTCACAGTCATATGACAGTTGCCCCAGACTCTATTGCAAAAAACAATTGAAGCGGATAGAAAACTGAAACACAATTAATTAAAATAATACTATAAAACAAAAAAGACACACTACAGCACTAACAGTTGATTAAAATAATTTTTTAACCAAATAAAAAATCAACAATAATAGGATGCAAATATTATGATGCGAAAGAAATTAATCACCATACATTTATTACCTTATTCACAATTATCCAAAAACACTTACCTTGCACAAGACCACTTCTTAATTGATATGAGAAATATCTATGAGACTAATTTTTTTTCATATTGTTTGGTATTTTAATCCAAAATTTAGGTCCTCAAAATGTTAACTTTTTTTACTTTTTACTGTTTTGGTTCGGGGCAAGAATAAGTTGTCCTGTGATGACCTAGTATTGTATTTGTGTACTTTTTGGATTTCGCTGAAATAGTCATTAAATATTTGGGGAAGAACATTTGTGTAATAGTTATGCATAAATTTGCCTGTCTGTAATTGATAGATTTGAGATACATTTAGAATATCGTTTGCGCTATAAAGTGTAGTTAGTTTGGTATATTTGTTAATAATGATAAGTAATCTTACTAGTTTATTGTGAATTATATTTAATGGTTTTAAAACACTATTTGATGCTGATCCCCAAGCCAATTTACCATATTTTAAAGCACTATAAACTAGACTACGGTTTAGTATATCATCATCAAAACCTTTTTATTGGTAAATTGTCGAATTTTGTACAAGACACCACTTAGCACCGATAACTTCTATTTCGAATAAAAAACAAAATTTAAAACATTATAGGCCTGTGTATGTAATTGTTTTCTGGCTATAAGAGTTTGTTTGTATTTATGAAATTGTGGTGCATAAAGTAATTGTGCTAGATTGTCTCACTGCTTAGATTTTTATAGTCTAAACTGTTAATCTTGGAAATTTTGTGTGGAAGATTAACCAACAACAGTTGTCTGTGCTTTTTAAGGCCATGGTTTAAAAAATTCACACTTGAAAAACTCAATTTTGTGTGGTCCTAATTTACTAATTTACTCTTGTTCCTGAAGTAAAATATTTCCCTTTATAACCTCAAAATTTGTTTTATTAGTCCGTTTTTAGAACATAATTGCATAAAATTGAGTATAAAGACGAGGTGTTGAAGATTTTTAGCACAGTATGATTCGTGTTATACAGCCGAAGTTGCATATCTTATAATAGATAATTGCGTAAATTAGACAAAATTTTTGGTCCGGATGGTTTCCTATCATTTTTATTGCATTTAACTTCTTGCCTAAAAATTGCTCATTTTTTTTATTTTTTTGCGACAGCTTTTTTCAACACATGTTGCTGAATTTTCGTAAGTGAATGTAATTATAGCGATCTAATTTCTTGATTGCTGCCAGCGCTTCTATTGGAGATGGGACAGCAGGTCGTACGTCTTATACAGAAATATCTTCATCATCATCTTCTTCTCCATCTTCATCAACTGTTAACTCAAAATGCTGCTCTCCGTGATTGTTTCGCGAGTAATGAGTCCTTCATCGCTTGTATAATAATTGAAAAAACCATACCTTTCTGGAATTAAACCCACCGCTTGAAGTCTTTTCTATATCCCTACAATTTCTCTATTGCTGATTTCTTGTTCGTCTAGGACCTAAGTTGTCTTCAGGTTGGATGAAGTTGACTTTTTTAAAAAAGTTTTTTATAGTTGCTTCCGAGACAGAATTCCAGGCATTGTTCACAAGCCTCATTCCTTCTAAAACATCGATTTTGAAGTTCCTTTTTCTCTTCAAATGGCAATAAATGCATTTGTGCTAGGTTTTTGCGATAATATACAAACCTAAACCGTTATACGATAACGTCATTAAGTCGAAAGTGGTATTGCGTCCCAGAGTGAAAAGAATAGCTACAACTGTCACTATAATTGAACAAAATGCTCTGGGATTCAAAAAAGGTTTCGATTATAGACGAACTATCAATATAGCCGAAGTCGATATAGGTAAACTTGAAAGTACGTAAAAGATAGGAATTTCGCCGGTACCAACGAAAAAGTGTAGATATATGCAAACTGTCAATGTAGCCAAAGTCGATATAGCCGAATACTACTGCAAATGCAACCAATCTCTTTGTTATTTCTTTCCAATCTTTATTGAAATTTTTTTCTGGGAATGAAAGTTACTTTCTGATCTAGCTGTTGTGTCACAAGCTCATACGAGTTGATTGACGTATGAGAATACACAAAAGATGCATAATATTCTATTACACATTTACATCTTTCTAGTTCACTTGTAATTTTTTTGAATTTAAGACATTTAGGCTGTTTAAGAAGGAGAGAAAATTAAAAAGGTAAACTTTAGAATAGATATCAAAAGCACACAAGGATTAAAAACAGATTGCTTTATGTACTAGAAATTCAAGGAATCAAATCGTTTTTGATCTTTAAAATAGGTATGACGGAATACACAACATACGGTAACGTAATAATAAAATATGTTATTTATAATAATAATAAAATATAGCTTATTTACCTAAACATGACGTTGTAGCAAGCATCTCATCATCTGGAAACAAAGAAGTTGACTCAGGTTCTGATCTGAACTCAGAGGTCTTGGGTTCCATGTCAAAGCCAAAAAGCACTTTTAGCGGCCAGATTTTCCAGGTGTACCGACACTTAATCACGCGACACTTAATCACGCGACGCTTAATCACCGACACATAATCACTAGGACACTTAATCACGCGACACATAATCACTAGGACATTTAATCACGCGACACATAATCACTAGGACATTTAATCACGCGACTTGGATACTTAATCACGCGACATTTAATCACGCGACACATAATCACTTGGATGTCGGAAAAGCGTGAGGAAAATTCAGTAATTCAAGCTCGTGTGCATCTCTCTGTGGGAATGGCGATGTGGATTGCTTTTAAGGTTGGCCTAAAGCCAAAGGCTATTAGTCTTTCTTTTAGAACTCCCCGACAATTGTCTTTGACTCCGTTGCGCCGGCTTTCTCTATAATGTTTCTTTAAATCAACACCAGCTTCATAAAGTCTAATTGTTATATTGTCCGAAGTAAGTTGTATCACAATAGAAACATTTTCATCATCTTTTCACATTTAAACAAAACTATAACTCCAATTCAGTAATGAACAGTCCAGAAGGTAAAACTGATATTATGTGTAGAGACAAGAAGGGGAGATTTTAACCAAACCTTAGTTTTTATACAAACACATTAGCCAATCAGGAAATAACATGTCATTTTGCATTGCTACGTATAACCTATGTAATATCTAACATTATTCTATTGTCACAACGTGCACAAATGCAACGTGCAACGTTTCTGCAAGGAATTGCTGGTACTCAACCTTCTATTCCAATACGGTACAAGGCACTGAAACTGCGCGTGCAAAACACAGTTGACCGTTATCTGTCAAGCGAGATTTTAGTCTATCTTCGTGCAGTTGCTTACATTTCCCATGCATAACATTGCTGTAAATTGTAAATGTAAATAAACATTGTAAATGTGTGATTAAATGTCGCGTGATTAAATGTCCTAGTGATTATGTGTCGCGTGATCAAATGTCCTAGTGATTATGTGTCGCGTGATTAAGTGTCGCGTGATTAAATGTCCTAGTGATTATGTGTCGGTGATTAAGCGTCGCGTGATTAAGTGTCGCGTGATTAAGTGTCACCAAACCGATTTTCCATAATCGAAAAAACTTGCTTTGCCCAGGAGTCAGTTTGTTATTCATGCAACAAAACGGAGCATTTTTCACGCGTATGCCACTCTCAATATTAAAACTCCACTCACAAGAAACCTTCTGGAATGTCACATTCGGCTGCACTCTCTCCCTTATTGTGCACAATCTCTGCCGAATGCCCTGGGGGCTTAATAAAATCAAGTATTACAGTTAAAGTAAACAACCGGAATTTGACAGCATTGATTGATTCTGGAAGTACAGAGAGCTACATTAACCCTTCTGTTTGCAGGGAGCTCAAGTTAAAAATTTATCTTTCTAGTCATCACGTCCAAAAGTCATCGACTGCCGTGAAAGTCAAATCGTTTGGATTCTGTTTGGCAGATATTTGCTGAGAAGATCACGATTACCCATCAGTAAGACTGAACGTTCTTGAGAAACTGTACTTGTTGATTTAACTTGGTTATATTTATTCCTCATTGTTTATATATGTGATAAAAAGTAACATTGAATCGAGACAGCAAAAAGCATCTTCTCGACTGGGTTATAGTAGAATTATTATATTGGGTGTAACCCATTGCAATATATAAATGCGCTAGTTAGTACAGGAAAACACATCATAAAGAAAAAAACACAAAAGCGATACGAAATGCAAGCTACAAATATTCGATAGGAAATTGTTTGCTTTACATTGTTACATTACATTGTTTACAACAATTTACAACAGTTACATTGTTTGCAGGCTGTTAGGGAAATGGGATATTTCAGGTTCTGGATTACTTGTATCTTGCGAGTAATGTAAACATAATTATTGAGGTCACGTCACATAATTTTACGTAATATTTGTTTCGCTGTCGAAAGCAATTTATTATACTTTTATACTTCATATATTTATTGCAGGGCTGGAGGTAACACCTTAAACAGTGAACACATAGAAGTTAGATATTGATGACAGCAGAGTGCGTTTTGCTTAATGAAGATACCTGTGTGCCATCTCGTCGTGCAACAAAAAGATTAACCCAGCAGGTATTTTAATTACAGTAAGTGTTACCCGAAAATGACAATTCAACAAACTAAATTTCTTGAAAAATAAGTTTGTAAGAATAAGGAACAAAAGTTGGGCCATTGATGCCATCATTTAAAACAGGGATTTTTGACTCAGGATCAGGCAAAATCTCGAATCTCTGAATCATCGAGACAAGGAAGATGAATACCTCCATTCGAGCGAGGTGCTCACCCATACAACGACGTGCACCAACCGAAAAAGGAATGACGTGCTCAGACTTGATGAAGTTACCTTTCTCATCAATAAAACGCTCAGGTTTGAATTTCTCAGGCTCGTCAAAGTATTTAGGATCATTTTGAACCGCCCATATGTTGGGTGTCACCTAAAAATAAAACAAACGATAATTTGATTAAAAAAATACAACAAATAAATCTGTAATGGTTAGTAATGTATCATAACAGAAATAAATTTCTATTTTGCATTACATCAGAGAATTAAAAGCCCCATTTAAAGTCATCAAATGTTATCTTTGTTTGTGTTACTGATACTAACCTACTTGATATACGACAAAACATGCTCACAACTGAAGCAAAGACGTAATTTATTAACTTTCCCCCAAAATTATTTTATACCGTAGTGCCTTTAGGTATAATGTATCCGTTAATTTCGGCATCCTGGTTTGTTTTGTGCTGAAAGCCTAATGGAGCAGATGTTAAGAATCTCAGGTTTTCTTCGATAAAAGCGTTTGTGTATGGCATGTCATCTTTGTGGGACATTTTGACGGATCCCGATTGGCCTAGAAAAAGAAAGAAACGTACAGACTGCAGGTAAAAAACCTTCAAAGAAACAACTTTCATTGTATTGTTGAGATAACAATGTAACTGTACAGCACATCGTGCGTTTTATCAACTTACCAACAATTTCTCGAATTTCTTCTCGTAGTTTCGTTTGAATCTCAGGATAATGAAGCAAACAAATCAAGGACCAGTTTAAAGTGTTTGTTGTTGTTTCTATTCCGCCCTCAAAGATATCTCTTATGTACATATGAAGCTGCTCGATCTATAAAAGATTTACAAACAATAATAGTTCGTTTGAAAAAGTACGTCCAAACTTTGTATACAAGTGCAATGCAATTAACCATTGACAACAAATGCGATAAATTAATCTAAATTCTCGTTACGCCTACTTTAACTAGCTATGGTCTTTGCCAAGGAAACAAGCACAAAGTTATAAACATGTACATTGATATTGCAACTGAAACTGATATCACATAATAAAACTTTTTTCTCTTGGTTAGCAAGCAGATTTGAATTTACATGAAAATTCTTATCGCTTCCTTCTTTCATGTTCTTTAAAAAAGCATCGATAAAATCTCTTGGATGTTCTTTGTCGAACGTTTCCTCATGCTCAGCGATCACTCTGTTAAGTATCTCTGTAAACAATTACCCAAGTATAGTAACTTGAGATCTTGCATTATCATGGGAACGCGTAAATGTATAGATGGAACAGGATAAACTCATTACATAATTAATAGATAACTTTGTAAAAGTAAATACTGTTTACATAGAGACAATATATTTTGGTAACTAAACTTTTCGGTTAGTTTAGGGATAGATATTTTCCGCAAGACAAGTAATTGATCAAATTGCGTTAGTAATGTGCAATTAAAGTTGTTTGTAATACTTTGACATTACGTATAAACAGATACCCATTAATTTTTCAATGATATTTTAGATAAGATAATTCAATACAATCAATTTTTCCTGTACCTGCATAATCTTCAAACAGCTTCTTCAGTTTTTTATAGGATTGTGAAAACGGATAGATGTACATTAATTTGGGTGCAAAGATAAATAGCTGAAGTGAGAAATTGTCAAAGGAACTGTGGAATCTGTTGAAAAGTATTTCTAAAATTCGTTAATCAAAGTGGTCGTCCAGCAAAAACTAAACTCAGCGACTCACACTAAGAGCTTCTTCACTTCTCGTACCAAATTGTAAAGCTTAGAATCTAAATCTTAAACGTTTTTGTAGATTTTAGCCAATTGTGCGTTACGGATCCCATTAAAGTTTACATGCAAATTGTGGTTTGGATTATTTCGTTCATTTCCTCTCTGACTTTATACACAGTTCTCACTAGTAGCGTGAACTTTGGCAGGGTGACTGTATAGTCGAGCTAGCTGCATGAATTCGTTTTCAGAGATCTTCCTCGTAGTCAGACTATTAACCTTTCCTCAAATATGCTTGTGCGGTCGACACCAGTCTAGGAGTTGAAATATGTCGATTACTGCCGTTATTTCGTTCCATTATAATTAAAACATATATATATACCTACATGTATGTGTCGACTATGGTTCCACTAATCGACCGCAAATTTTGACGTATCATTTACTGTATGTTATGACGTTGTAATTTACTGTTTTTTATTTTTAAGAAAACAACGCAAAGTAGGTTGTTTGAGCACCAATTATAATAAACAAACAAAGTATTGACGCTTCCGTGCACGTCAAAATTTGCGTCTTTGCAGGCACGATATCTCGTCGAAAACTGCCGTACTTTTCAGTCGGGGTTACATCTATCTATTAGAAGAATTATTATGATGATGTCAATTTGTATTGAGCTCAATACTTGTTGTTTCGCAACGAACGTAAAAACGTGAACTTGGTAGTCCGACTACTTTCAGCATGACTTCTAGGGAGATTATATAGTTCATGCTAACTCTAGTCGTACTACCTACCACTAGAACGACTTATTTAACCACTGGGGCCGTATGCACAGTTCTCACTAGTAACACAAAACAGTGGTCATGCCAGCGGTCGGTAGTCCGAGTAGAGTTAGCATGAACCATATTGTCTCATTACTCCGCATGGAAATATCATACTAGAAGTCACGCTAAAAATAGTCTGACTACCTAGTGTAGTAATACATCATAATTCATAACGCCATCTCTGAAGTTAAGTTAGCATATGGTTGTTAACATCATTAGGCTTACACTTTGATAGCTGCATAATCCCGACCAAAAACTTTAGGGTGCACCGAATCAGGTGTTTGGATTCGGTTCCAAGCCGAAACTTGTGAAAACAAACCGAATTTTTACGACCGAAACAAGGAATATAGTATTGCAAGTATTCCTATTGACAGAGTGCCTGTCATATAACGTTGCTTATACGCCTAAGCCAGGAAATGCAACTGCGACAGTTGATCTAAGGTATACGTAGTTGTAACTTGCAACAACAAGGTGCTTTAATTTAGAGTAAAATTTCCAGTTTCGTGCTTCAAACACCAGACCAGCTGTCCGTAATCACATCATCATAGTTTTTCTGCAATGCAGAAATATCTAAGCAAGTTTTTACAATTATTTTAAATAACCTATTCAGTAACAAACTTTCTAGCCGTGGTTACGGTTAATGTCACATTGCATGGGCTAACTACATAATGGCAGCTATTGCGGTGTAGTTTAATCCTAAACTGGTCTCGACCGCACTAGAATATTTCTACAAAATTTCATAGAGTCTAGTTCGTCTATATATAGTATATAACTACCTAAGCTCATGCTACTAGCGAGAACTGTTCATTAGACCCCTGAATACGGATTCCATGTTACTGGCTCGTGCTTGAATACATGAATTTTTTCATTAGCAAACCCAAGCTACTAGTGAAAACTGTGCGTACGATCTCTGATAATCACGCTTGTGAAACTAATCTGGCAGGTTTAATGAAATTTTGTGCCATGATTTTTGTAAAATCTTATTACAGCTACTTGGAATGCAAAAATACAGTTTTTTAATGTAAAGAGTGCTGGTTATGTGAAGAATGGAGAAGCGCTTCGTTAATCGATATTTACAATATATTTAAGCAACTGATCAAAATGAAGGATCACTTACACGTCAGAAAATAACCTCACCAATGTGCATAATGTATCATCATCATATTCATATCTTTTTCCCATAAAAACACTGCAAAGTACATTGCAGGATGACTTGGGCAATATGCTCTAAAATAAGAACATATGAATAAAAGCGACATCCCAGCAACATTTTATCACAGGCAGATCTGTAAGTATAAGCTAACCAGTATATCGAATGCTTTTCCATCAGTGGCTCGCAAACTTTCCAACAGAAATGGCACTTCATCGTTAACACAACTATCCACACCCTTTCTTTCAAGTCCGATCCTTATACAAAAGATGCATAATAATCTACTACGCATTTAAATCTTTCTTGTTTACTTGTGATTTTGTTTTAATTTAGGCTGTATTAGAAAGAAAAAAAAAATCAAAAAGGTAAACTTTTGGATAGATATCAAAAGCACACAAGAATTAAAAACAGATTGCTTTATGTACTAGAAATCCAAGGAATCAAATCGTTTTTGATCTTTAAAATAGGTATGACGGAATACACAACGTACGGTAACGTAATAATAAAATATTTTATAAGCAAACTGAATTTTGTATTTTGGGCTCCATCCTAACATTTATTGCAAACTGTCTGAGGACTGCATTGATGAAAATTTACAGCAAAAAAACTGTTAAAAATTATAAACGTAGGCCTAAGTAAAGTATTTTGCAATTTGCAACAATCTTGGCAATGTGTAATCAGAAGTATGCTCAGTTGCTCACCCACGAATGATCTTCTGGCCAAATTTCCTTTGTGATTTCCACAATGGCCCATAATCTAAAAATGACAAACCTTTTCCATGGATAAGTGTTTGCAAGGCTTCAAAGAAAGGCCTTCCTGAAAACTTGTTGGACTGCTTGACTAAGCACTACAAAAGCAATTGTAAAAGTATTACGTAAACTTTAAGGGGAACAAAGTGTTTTGAGTTACCTATAACAATTTTCAAAAAAGACACGGCAAAAAATGTAGTACAGTAATAACCTATTATTCAGTGGTTTTGGAACTATAACTATTTTATGACTTTATTTAAGCGACAATTATAAGTATCGCCGCATTACTCATATACGGCGATACTTATATACGGCTTATCAATACTTTATTGATAACGATTACAATATCGACCCAAATCACTAAATATTTGTTTTTATATATAAATAGTTTTTAATATAATTAACGATTTGTACGTACTTGATTAATCGATTCGAAATCGTTTAATACTATCCACTCTTCTCTCCCCAGCACGCGCATTGAAAAGACTGGTCCATACTTTTTTTTCCATTCATTACATTGTCTTTCAGGCCATTTTCCAAAAAGTGGAATGACTCCCAAAAACGGGATTCCCCTTGGACCCGGTGGGAAATTTTTTGGACGGCGATACCAGTAATAAACTCCCACAAAAGTCACAAGAAATAAGGCAGCAAACGTAAAGTCAAACATTCTATGTAGCCTAACTGTTGTTTTAGGCTACAACAAAAGCGTAGCAAATTATTATGACGGTCTTGTAGAAATTACGCATTTCGGTATACACACTCGAACAAACTTAAAAGTAAAAGACTCATGTTACTGTGAACATAAATGTTGGTTTAATGCCCGTATTGTTTTTCGTTACAATGTTTATTAACTAAGGCATGAAATGGATTATAGGAGCCATACCTCTGGTTCATTAGTCCCGGAGGGTTAGGACTTATGAGCCAAAAAGTGATAATCAAAAATTGTAAAAAGTGCCAACTTAGAATTCATAAAAACCTACGATAACTTGAACATAGATAGGATTTTAGATGACGTTTCAAACTATATTAACATTTCCAAAATTTAAATAAGGAATAAATTATTATAACGTTTCAAAAAACTCCGGCCTATTGGTTCCACCTCCTACAAATCTCATGGTAATAGCCTACATTAAGCCAAAAAAATATTATGTACTCAATTACACGCCTAGACAAAGGTCTGAATGAAGTTTTGACATAAAACGATGAAACAAAAATGAAAAAAAGACATTATTCTCACTAACAATGGCTTGTCACGAAAATTACTCACTAGTTGTTCATAATTTGCTCGTGTAGTACATTTTAGTGAAGCAAATTCGACAAATTAAATCTACCTTGTTGTTTTGCTCAGTCGTCTGCCTTTAACAGCAGACCATTTGAGGCACTGAATTAATTTTACGGTTATAAACTAAAAAGTAAACATACGGATAAAAGAAAGTATAAGATAGAACAGGAAATTATTGAAAGAAGCTTGAGGAACTGGAACGCAGGATACAGGAAGTTATTTGCTTGGTTCACGTTAGGCCAATGCTTAATTTATATATTGCAGGAATGTATTGATCACGACTGCACTAAACATAAACAATGGGCCTATTGTAGTGAATCTTTATGTAATTGTATTTGTAGAAAATATGTACTGTAGTGTCTTGGCGGTGGACCTCGGGCACACTGATTGCACGTAGAGCGCACCTTATTACTTGTGTGGGTTTTTTAGGTTATCTCGACCTTACTGTCCGGTTACAGTAGGCACAACTTTGTTCTTTTGAAGTTGCACATATTTTGTTATTTGTTTATTATTGTTATAGGTTATCTCCGTTATAAGTTTAATTAAAGTATTGTGTTATGATACACTTCAATTAGACAAACTTATTTTGTATGACAAATTATGTCAACTGCGTTAAACGAGATTTTGAAACCGTTAAGGTTTGATGCAGATCCTAAACTTATCGAATGCGGCAAAGCAACTGAAGCACTGGCTGAGGGTTTCCGTAAGTTTTCTGGAAATTTGCAACAAAGTCACATCTGTTCAAAAGTGACTTCTCCGAATAAACTGATTACCTTTATCGCTTACATTTGTTCGGAGGCCAACGAGTATGTTGAGTATTACAATTTTCAAAAAAGTCTCGACAAAACATGTAGCAATTATTCCGTGGTTTTGGAACTATAACTATTTCATGCCCTTATTTAAGCGACAATTATAAGTATCGCCACAGTACTGATATACGGCGATACTTTACGGCTTATAAATACTTTATTGATAACGATTGCAGTATCGATCCAAATCACTAAACAATTGTTTTCTGTCTTGGTTTTATGCTGTTCGGTCTGCTTATGAGTTGATTATTATCAGTTGCGAAGGCCTATAACATGAAAATTAATCGAGTTATATGAACGCTGTAAAATTGAAAAGTGATAGCGTTCCAAACAAGCCTGACAAATTCGAAATTCCTTTTCATCATTCTCTAACATGACAAAGTCTAATCAAAGCTCTTGCCTAAAGTCCTAAACATGCAATATAATTACGATTTGTACGTACTTCATTAATAGATTCGAAATCGTTTAATACTATCCACTTTTGTCTCCCCAGCGCGCGAACTGAAAAGATTGGTCCATACTTCTTTTTCCATTCATTACATTGTCTTTCAGGCCATTTTCCAAAAAGTGGAATGACTCCCAAAAACGGGATTCCCCTTGGACCCGGTGGGAATTTGTTTGGACGGCGATACCAGTAATAAACTCCCACAAAAGTCACAACAAATAAGGCAGCAATCGTAAAGTCAAACATTCTATGTAGCCTAACTGTTGTTTTAGGCTACAACAAAAGCGTAGCAAATTATTATGACGGTCTTGTAGAAATTACACATTTAGTTATACACACTCGAACAAACTTAACAGAAAAAGACTCATGTTACTCATGTGAACTTAGATGTTTGTTTAATGCCCGTATTGCTTTTCATTACAATGTTTATTAACTAAGGTATGAAATGGATTATAGGAGCCATACCTCTGGTTCATGGGCCCCGGAGAGTTATGACTTATGAGCCAAAATATTTATAATTAAAAATTGTAAAAAATTCCAAATTAGAATTCATAAAAACCTACGATAACTTGAACATAGATAGGATTTTAGATGACGTTTCAAACTATATTAACATTTCCAAAATTTAAATAAGGAATAAATAATTATAACGTTTCAAAAACTCCGGCTTATTGGTACCATCCCCCTACAAATCTCATGGTAATATATTAAGCCAAAAAAGTTATGCACTCAATTACACGCTTAGAAAAAAGTCTGAATGAATTTTTGACATAAAACGATGAAATAAAAATGAAAAAAAGACATTGTTCTCACTAACAATGGTTTGTCACGAAAATTACTCACTAGCTGTTCATAATTTGCTCGTGTAGTACATTTTAGTGAAGCAAACTCGACAAATTAAATCTACCTTGTTGTTTTGCACAGTCGTCAGCAGCTTTTAACAACAGACCATTTGAGGCACTGAATTAATTTTGCGGTTATAAACTAAAAAGTAAACATATGGATAAACGTGAAGCGCGTGTGTAAGATACTGCTGTCCAACAGGAAATTGTTCAAAAAAACTGGAATGCAGGAAACAGGAAGTTACTTGCTTGGGCCACTGTAGGCCTATGCTTAATTTATATATTGCAGGAATATATGGATCACGACTGCACTAAACATAAACAATGGGCCTATTGTAGTGAATCTTTATGTAATTGTATTTGTAGAAAATATGTACTGTAGTGTCTTGGCGGTGGACCTCGGGCACACTGATTGCACGTAGAGCGCACCTTATTACTTGTGTGGGTTTTTTAGGTTATCTCGACCTTACTGTCCGGTTACAGTAGGCACAACTTTGTTCTTTTGAAGTTGCACATATTTTGTTATATTTTTATTATTATTATAGGTTATCTCCGTTATAACTTATAAGTTTGATTGTTCCTTGATCGATGTCGCTGGTGAAGAATATAGAAAGGAACTTGTCGTTGATGTCTTCATAAACGGTATGTCATCGCACCACGCACGTCAACGCTTGTTAGAAAACAATGAATTGACCGTAGAAGCTTCTTCCAATATTGCAAACTCGCTTAGAAAATGAATCAGGAACACTTTGCAGCATATTTACTTAAACATGACGTTGTAGCAAGCATCTCATGATCTGGAAACAAAGAAGGTTATTCAGGTTCTGATCAGAACTCAGAGGTCTTGGGTTCCATGTCAAAGACACAAAGCACTTTTAGCGGCCAGGCTTTTCCATAATCGAAAACGTTGCTTTGCCCGGGAGTCAGTTTGTTATTCATGCAACAAAACGGAGCATTTTTCACGTGTATGCCACTCTAAATATTAAAACTCCACTCACAAGACACCTTCTGGAATGTCAAATTCGACTGCACTCTCTCCCTTGTTATGCACAATCTCTGCCGCATGCCCTGGTGGCTGGCAAATCCTTCTGTTTGCAAGGAGCTCAAGTTAAAAATTTATCTTTACAGTCACCACGTCCAAACGGCATCGTCTGCCGTGAAAGTCAAATTGTTTGGATTCTGTTTGGCAGATTCTTCAGTAAGATTGGACGTTCTTGAGAAGTTACTCTGTGACTTGATACTTGACTTGGACTTTCAAAGTCAACACAGACGTTTGATCATTGAGTTTGATGGGGAACTTTCAGAGCTTGTGGTGTCTAATCAGCCCAGCTGTGCGCTAACAGCAGCCGATATTGAGAAGGCATCGTTATTCGTAAACCTTCTCCCAGATGTTAAGCCTATTGCCGCGAAGTTTCGCCGGTTTAGTCAGGAAGATGTCAAGAAGTGAATGTGCGTAGATTATTCGCAAACCATAAATGGTTACACCGAATTAGACGCCTTTCCCTTGCCTCGTATAGAAGACATGGTCAATGAACTGGCAAGTTACAAGGTGTTTTCGACGCTTCATTTACGCAGCGCGTTTCACCAAATTGCAAGCAAAGAATCAGAACGCAGGTACACAGGTATACACAGGTTTTGGAGCCAACGGCAAACTTTATGAATTTAATCGAAGTCCGTTCGGCGTGAAAAATGGAGTAGCTGCTTTTCAAAGTCTCAGCTCGCAGAAGATGCACATTTAAAGGACACGTTTCCATATCTAGACAGCGTCACTGTTGCGGGGCGTAGCAAAGAAGAAAATGACGCAAATGTGAAGGCCGTTTGGAGACTATCCGTCGGACAAATTTGACCCTAAATGACGTAAAAACAATATAGTCTGTTTCTGAAATCCAAATTCTGGGTTACCTTTTTGGAAACGGTCACATAAAACAGGATCGGGAACGTATGCGACCCTTGAAGGAATTTCCTCCTCCTAAGGACATACGTGCATTCCGAAGAGCTTTTAATTTTCTGCATTCGTTGCCATCAAGACCAAGTACAGAAACAAGCTGGAAGTTGAAGGAGACCTACGTTGTGCACTGTTTGGGATTAAACCTCGTATTAAAGAGCTATATAGTTGTTAAGGAACAGTGTCAAGTGTGTCACTGATTCGAGATCAATAAATAAAATGCAATCGCAACATTGCTGTTTGTGGTTATTTATAAGTGTATGACGGAGAACCATCGCTCAATGGAGTCGCAGTACCAAAAAGGTTAAGAACCGCGCTGACATAGACCATTTCAGGATACCAAAAATTCTTTGTCAATGTTCGGGTGTAGTTTTTGGTGAGCCGAATTGATTCGTCTTTTTAAAAGATTTCTGTCTCGTGCGTAAGAACCCCAGTCACCTTTTCGGGTTTGACGCTTAGCGAATGCCCACGTTTTATTTGGGTGAATCCAATTATCGTTGGAAAAGCGGACCTAAAAACCGATATGTTTTAATCCCTGAATACTTTTGTAATTTATTTAGACAATTCTTATAGTAGTCACTTCAGTTTAAATTGTTTGTAATTCGACTGCCTTTGTAAGTTCGACCGTTTACACGATTAGTTTGATGTTGAATCTTATCCAACTGTCGGTTGTTGGTGGCCGATTAGCTTGACATCAATAAGCACAAATGTCGTTGTTGATTTAACTTGATTATATTTATTCCTCATTGGTTATACATGTGATGAAACGTAACATTGAATCGAGACAGCAAAATAACGTTTTCTCGGCTGGATTATAGTAGGATTATTATATTGGGTGTAACCCATTGCAATATATAATTGCGCTAGTTAGCACAGGAAAACACATCATAAACAAATAAACACAAAACCGATACGAAATGCAAGCTACAAACATTCAAAAGGAAATTGTTTGCAGGCTGCTTAGGGAAATGGGATATTTCGTGTTCTGGATTACTTGTATCTTGTGAGTAATGCAAACATAGTTATTGAGGTCACGTCACATAATTTTACGTAATGTTTGTTTCGCTGTCGAAAGCAATTTATTATACTTTTATACTTCATATATTTATTGCAGCGCAGGATGAAACACCTTAAACAGTGAACACGTAGAAGTTAGATATTGATGACAGCAGAGTGCGTTTTGTACGTTTAATGAAGATACCTGTGTGCCATCCCGTCGTGCAACTAAAAGATTAACCCAGTAGGTATTTTAATTACAGCAAGTGTTACCCGAAAGCGACAATTCAACAAACTAAATTTCTTGAAAAATAAGTTTGTAAGGATAAGGAAAAAAAGTTTGGCCATTGAAACCAACATTTAAATCAGGGATTTTTGACTCAGGATCAGGCAAAATCTCGAATCTCTGAATCATCGAAACAAGGAAAATGAATATCTCCATCCGACCGAGGTGCTCACCCATACAACGACGTCCACCAACCGAAAAAGCAATCACGTGCTCAGACTTGATGAAGTTACCTTTCTCATCAATAAAACGCTCAGGTTTGAATTTTTCAGGCTCGTCAAAGTATTTAGGATCGTTATGAACCGCCCATATGTTGGTCGTTACCTAAAAATAAAACAAACGATAATTTGATTAAAAAATACAACAAATAAATCTGTAATTGTTAGTAATGTATCAAAACAGAATTAAATTTCTATTTTGCATTACATCAGAAAATTAATAGCTCCATTTAAAGTCATCAAATGTTATCTTTGTTTGTGTTTTTGATGCTAACCTACTTGATATACGACAAAACATGCTTACAACTGAAGCAGACCTAATTTTTTGTGATAATTTATTAACTATTTTCAAAAAACACTCCAGTTCATTGTAACTTTCGCCCAAAATTATTTTATACCGTAGTGTCTTTAGGTATAACGTATCCGTTAATTTCGGCATCCTGGTTTGTTTTGTGCTGAAAGCCTAATGGAGTAGATGTTACGAATCTCAGGTTTTCTTCGATAAAAGCGTTTGTGTATGGCATGTCATCTTTGTGGGACATTTTCACGGATCCCGATTGGCCTAGAAGAAGAAATAAACGTACAGACTGCAGGTAAAAATCCTTCAAAGAAACAACTTTCATTGTATTGTTGAGATAACAATGTAACTGTACAACATATCGTGTGTTTTATCAACTTACCAACAATTTCTCGAATTTCTTCTCGTAGTTTCGTTTGAATCTCAGGATAATGAAGCAAACAAATCAAGGACCAGTTTAAAGTGTTTGTTGTTGTTTCTATTCCGCCCTCAAATATATCTCTAATGTACATACGAAGCTGCTCCATCTATAAAAGATTAATAAACAATAATAGTTCGTTTGAGAAAGTACGTCTAAACTTTGTATACAAGTGCAATGCAATTAACCAATGACAACAAATGCAATTAATTGATCTAAATTCTCGTTACGCCTACTTCAACTAGCTATGGTCTTTGTCGAGGAAACAAGTACAAAGTTGTAAACATGTACATTGATATTGCAACTGAAACTGATATCACATAATAAAACTTTTTTCTCTTGGTTAGCAAGCAGATTTGAATTTACATCAAAATTCTTATCTTTTCCTTCTTTCATGATCTTTAAAAAAGCATCCATTAAATCTCTCGGATGTTCTTTGTCGAACGCTTCCTCATGCTCAGTGATCACTTTGTTGATTATCTCTGTAAACAATTACCCAATTATAGTAACTTGAGATCTTGTATTATCATGGGAACGCGTGAGTGTATAGATGGAACAGGATAAACTCATTACATAATTAATAGATAACTTTGCAAAAGTAAAGACTGTCAACGTAGAGAGAATATATTTTGGTAACTAAACGTTTGGGTTAGTTTAGGGATTGATATTTACCGCAAGTCAAGTAGTTGATCAAATTGCGTTAGTTATTTACAATTAACGTTGTTTGTAATATTTTGACATTGCGTATAAACAGACACCCATTATTCAATGATATTTTGTATAAGATAATTCAATACGGTCAGTTTATCCGGCACCTTCAAAATCTTCAAGCAGCTTCTCCATTTTTTTATAGGATTGTGAAAACGGATAGATGTAAATTGATTTGGGTGCAAAGACAAACATCTGAAGTGAGAAATTGTCAAATGAGCTGTGGTATCTGTTGAGAAGTATTTCTAAAAATCGTTAATCAAAGTGATAGTCAAGCAAAAACTAAACTCAGTGATTCACACTAAGAGGTTCTCGACTTCTCGAATCAAACTTTAAAACTTAGAATCTAAAGCTTAAACGTTTTTGTAGATTTTAGCCAATTGTGCGTTACGGATCCCATTAAATGTTTACATGCAAATTGTGGTTTGGATTATTTTGTTCATTTCCTCTCTGGCCGTATACACAGTTCTCACTAGTAGCATGAACTTTGGCAGGGTGACTGTATAGTCGAGCTAGCCGCATGAATTCGTTTTCAGAGATCTTCCTCGTAGTCAGACTATTAACTTTTCTCACATATGCTTGTGCGGTCAACACCAGTCTAGGAGTTTAAATATGTCGATTACTGCCGTTATTTAGTTCCATTATAATTAAAACATATATATATACCTACATGTATGTGTTGCCTATGGTTCCACTAATCGACGCAAATTTTGACGTATCATTTACTGTATGTTATGACGTTGTCATTTACTGTTTTTTATTTTTAAGGAAACAACGCAAGGTAGGTTGTTTGAGCGCCAATTATAATAAACAAACAAAGTATTGACGCTTCCGTGCACGTCAAAATTTGCGTCTTTGCAGGCATGATATCTCGTCGAAAACTGCCGTACTTTTCAGTCGGGGTTTCATCTATCAAATTATGTAATATGCGTAATGATGTCAACCTAACCTCAGAAATGTCATTATGATGTAATGATGTCAACCTAACCTCAGAAATGTCATTATGATGTAACAATGTGTATTGAGCTCAATACTTGTTGTTTCGCAACAAACGTAAAAAACGTGGACTAGGTAGTCCGACTACTTTCAGCATGACTTCTAGTGAGATTATATAGTTCATGCTAACTCTAGTCGTACTACCTACCACTAGCACGACTTATTTAACCCCTGGGGCCGTACGCACAGTTTTCACTAGTAGCACAAACTAGTGGTCATGCTAGCGGTCGGTAGTCCGACTAGAGTTAGCATGAACCATATTGTCTCATTACTCCGTAGGCACAGGTCATACTAGAAGTCACGCTCAAAAGAGTCCGACTACCTAGTGCAGTAATATATCATAATGACATCTCTGAAGTTAGGTTAGCATAAGGTTGTTAACATCATTAGGCTTTATACACTTTGATAGCTGCATAACCCCGACCAAAAACTTTAGGGTGCACCGAATCGGGTGTTTGGATTCGGTTCGAAACCGAAACTTGCGAAAAACAAACCGAATTTTTCCGGCCGAAACAAGCAATCTAGTATTGCAAGTATTCCTATCGAAAGAGCGCCTGTCATATAACGTTGCTTATACGCCTAAGCCAGGAAATGCAAATGCGACAGTTGGTCTAACGTATACTTAGTTGTAACTTGCAACAAAAAGGTGCTTTAAATTAGAGTAAAATTTCCAGTTTCGTGCTTCAAAAATCACACCCGCTGTCCGTAATCACATCATCATATTTTTTCTGCAATGCAGAAATGTCTCAGCAAGTTTTTACAAGTATTTTAAATATTCGGTAACAAACTTTCTAGCCGTGGTTACGGTTAATGTCACATTGCATGGGCTAACTACATAATGGCAGCTATTGGTGTAGTTTAATCCTAAACTGGTTTCGACCGCACTAGAACATTTCTACAAAATTTGATAGAGTCTAGTTCGTCTATATATAGTATATAACTACCAAAGCTCATGCTACTAGCGAGAACTGTTCATACGACCCCTGAATACGGATTCCATGCTACTGGCTCGTGGTTGACTACATGAACTTTTATCATTAGCAAACCTTAGCTACTAGTGAAAATTGTGCTTACGATCTCTGATAATCACGCTCGTGAGATGCTAATCTGGCACGTTTAATGAACGCCATGATGAATGCCATGATTTTTGTAAAATCTTATTACTGCTACTTGGAATGCAAAAATACGGTTTTATAATGTAAATAATGCTGGTTATATAAAGAATGGAAAACCGCTGCGTTAATCGATATTTACAATACATTTAATCAACTGATCAAAATGAAGAATCACTTACACGTCAGAAAATATCTTCACCAATCTGCATAATGTATCATCGTCATATTCATATCTTTTTCCCAGCATAACACTGCAAAGTACATTGCAGGATGCCTTGGCCAATATGCTCTAAAATAAAAACATATGAATAAAAGCGACATCCCAGCAACATCTTTTCACAGTAAGTAAGTATCCGTAAGTAACCAATATAACTAACCAATATATCGAATGCTTTTCCACCAGTGGCTTGCAAACTTTCCAACAGAAATGGCACTTCATCGTTAACACAACTATCCACACCCTTTCTTTCAAGTCCGATCCTTGTACAAAAGATGCATAATAATCTACTACACATTTACATCTTTCTAGTTTACTTGTAATTTTGTTTTAATTTAAGCCATTTAGGCTGTTTCAGAAGGAAAGAAAATCAAAAAGGTAAACTTTAGAATAGATATCAAAAGCACACAACGATTAAAAACAGATTGCTTTATGTACTAGAAATCCAAGGAATCAAATCGTTTTTGATCTTTAAAATTGGTATGACGGAATACACAACATACGGTAACGTAATAATAAAATATGTTATGAGCAAACTGCATTTTGTTTTTGGGCTCCATCCTAACATTTATTGCAAACTGTCTGAGGACTGCATTGATGAAAATTTACAGCAGAAAACTGTTAAAAATTATAAACGTAAATAATGTATTTTGCAGTTTACAACAATCTTGGCAATGCGTAATCAGACGTATGCTCAGTTGCTCACCCACGAATGTTCTTCAGGCCAAATTTTCTTTGTGATTTCCACAATGGCCCATTATCTAAAATTGACACACCTTTATTTCCATGCATAAGTTTTTTCAAGGTTTCAAAAGTCACTCCTCCGGATAAACTGATTACCTTTTTCGCTTACATTAGTTCGGAGGTCTACGAATATGTTGAGTATTACAATTTTCAAAAAAGCCTCGACAAAAAACGTAGCAATTCTTTAGTGGTTTTGGAACTATAACTATTTTATGACTTTATTTAAGCGACAATTATAAGTATCGCCGCATTACTCATATACGGCGATACTTATATACGGCTTATCAATACTTTATTGATAACGATTGCAATATCGACCCAAATCACTAAATAATTGTTTTCTGTCTTGGCTTTATGCTGTTCGGTCTGCTTATGAGTTGTTTATTTTCAGATGCAAAGGCCTATAACATGAAAATTAATCGATATATATGAACGCTGTAAGATTGAAAAGTGATAGCGTTCCAAACAAGCCTGACAAATTCGAAATTCCTTTTCATCATTCTCTAACATGACAAAGCCTAAACAAAGCTCTTGCCTAAACGTGCAATATAATTAACGATTTGTACGTACTTGATTAATCGATTCGAAATCGTTTAATACTATCCACTCTTCTCTCCCCAGCACCCGAATTGAAAAGACTTGTCCATACTTTTTTTTCCATTCATTACATTGTCTTTCAGGCCATTTTCCAAAAAGAGGAACGACCCCCAAAAACGGGATTCCCCTTGGACCCGGTGGGAAATTTTTTGGACGGCGATACCAGTAATAAACTCCCACAAAAGTCGCAAGAAATAACGCAGCAAACGTAAAGTCAAACATTCTATGTAGCCTAACTGTTGTTTTAGGCTACAACAAATGCGTAGCAAATTATTGTGATGGTCTTGTAGAAATTACACATTTCGGTATACACACTCGAACAAACTTAACAGAAAAAGACTCATGTTACTGTGAACTTAAATGTTTGTTTAATGCCCGTATTGGTTTTCGTTACAATGTTTATTAACTAAGGCATGAAATGGATTATAGAAGCCATACCTCTGGTTCATTGGTCCCGGAGGGTTAGGACTTATGAGCCAAAAAATTATAATCAAAAATTGTAAAAAATTCCAAATTAGAATTCATAAAAACCTACCATAACTTGAACATAGATAGGATTTTAGATGACGTTTCAAACTATATTAACATTTCCAAAACTTAAATAAGGAATAAATAATTATAACGTTTCAAAAAACTCCGGCTTATTGGTTCCATCTCCCTACAAATCTCATGGTAATATATTAAGCCAAAACAAAAAAGTTATGTAGGCCTACTCATTTACACGCCTAGACAATGGTCTGAATGAAGTTTTGACATAAAACGATGAGATAAAAATGAAAAAAAGACATTATTCTCACTAACAATGGCTTGTCACGAAAATTATTCACTAGCTGTTCATAATTTGCTCGTGTAGTGCATTTTAGTGAAGCAAATTCGACAAATTAAATCTACCTTGTTGTTTTGCTCAGTCGTCAGCCTTTAACAGCAGATTATATTTGAGGCACTGAATTAATTTTGCGGTTATAAACTTTAAAGTAAACATACGGATAATTGTGAAGCGCATGTGTAAGTGAGAACAGGAAATTGTTGAAAGAAACTTAAGGAACTATAATGCAGGATATAGGAAGTTACTTGCTTGGGTCACGATAGGCCAATGCTTAATTTATATATTGCAGGAATGTATGGATCACGACTTCACTAAACATAAACAATGGGCCTATTGTAGTGAATCTGTATGTAATTGTGTTGGTGGAGAATATGTAGTGTAGTTATATGTTTTATACATTTACATATAACACATTTTTTCTAATATGTTTATTATTTTATCTTTTATTGGTTATCTCCGTTATAAGTTTGTTTAAGCTTATGTAACAGGAGTGGCCAGACCTACCTCATGCTCGAGCCGCATATAACAAATTCCATTTTTAAAAGAGCCACAACACAAAACAATAAAAAACATGAATTTATTCACTTACAACGAAGTGTAGCTATTGATTAATATTAGTGCTGCGTGGTGATACTATGAGTCTCCACCTGGGCTTCACCAACTCTTTTTGCAATTATTATTATAACCGTAACCAAGACTTAAAAATAGGTCAGCCCTGACATACAGCTTCAATCTGACAGTTTACTTAACTACAGTGTACAAGTTAGCACACTTCTGTACAATAATGTACTTTTTGGAGTGTAATTTGATTATTACTAACAATGAGTCCATTGTTACTACGTGTGATAGAACGCATTGTTTCATAATCTGATCAAACAACTCATCTAGACCGGGAAAAATGCATGTCTAATTCAACAATGCTAATTCATTAAAGAGCCACAATGAAAGGTTCAAAGAGCCGCAGTTTGGCCACCCCTGTCATATAAAGTATTGTGTTATGATACACTTCACCTATATTATTAGAAAACATTATAAGACATATCTTACCTACTTATGCTTAGCCATCGAATTAATTTGCCAATTGTAATTTCGCTGTATGAGTTCACAGGTGTTCAGGATCAGCCAGTATTTACTTGTGTGTGTTGTAAAATTTTCGCGATCTACAGTGCAACGTCTCGCGGCCTACTCTTTTGTCTGGCTAGGACTCAGTGTTTCTCAAACTTTTTGCGATCGCGTACCACTCATTCGTTTTTTTTGCTACACTGCGTACCACCTGGCTCCTGAATGACTTATTTTACTCAAATATACCGGTATTTATTAGTTATTACCGTTATTACTATACCATAACACCAATGAATAGCAAGAAAACACAATTTAATTTGATAGAAGCAACTGTTTCTTCTGCACAAGCTTGTCTATCCGGGGCAACACATTACTCACAGCACATCGAAAATCATGTTCAGCGGTACGCGGTACCACTTAAAAAGCTCTCGCGTACCACTAGTGGTACGCGTACCACAGTTTGAGAACCACTGGGCTAGGTTATAAATTTAATCAACAAATTGGTGTCTGTACATTGAATGCGATTTGACGCCCGTAAAAGTTACTCGAGGTCAAAACATATGTGACGTTAGTCACTTGCAATTTTACTTGACATTTCTAGATTAAAAAAGATCAACAGATGCTGAAATTAGTATTAAGGATTAATCAACATGTATTTTTGAAAACATACTTGTTCAAATTTTGAACTTATCACGTGAAAAGTACCGAGTACTGGGACCGACTAAAATTTCTTGAAAAAAATAATTCGGTACTATAGTACCGCGGTATTGCCCACCTATGGCAGACTGTTAACACCAGACTTACAATATCAGAACTAACGCGTTAGGCGCTGTAGTACGAATGACGTAATTCGAAAATAATTAAAAGTGGGTCGCGTACACCAGCCGTGGTCAAAATATAACACAATCTGCCTTTTCTGTGTGCTCTTCTGCTATATAGCCTTCAAATCCTTTTTGCGCTGTCACTGTCAAAGACTTTACAACAGGTCGAGCAGAAAGGATGCGGGGAGAAGTTGTTTCGACCACGGAGCTGAGTAGCTATAGCTTGATATATGAGAAATATACAAGAAAGAGTTGCATACGACCTATAATCATCTGCGAACCAGCGTCGGACGTTTAAGGTCAACCCTGTACAACGATGGAGATTGCCAAACTCCGAAGATTGTCAGTATGGTGCACAAGAGCATACGGTATAGGTATACTGTGCTATACCGATTCATCTACAGAGTTTATGCGCACCACAAAATATGTTTCTTGAGTGAGTCCAACCCACTGTCTACTTGACTCGTGCTTCTACTCTTTGCTATACGGATGGTTGAAAAACTACATCAAAAGATGGCAACGACGAAAGTATATTTGGTGGACACAAATATGCGATATTTACTTTTAAACTATAGTTAATTACTTGATAACGGTAACACTCATATTTTAAATGTGACCAACTTTTATTTGAGTCTATTATCACAAAAACATGAAAATATACGTGCTTATACAAAAATATTAATAAAATCACTGATGATGGAATTAAAATAATCACTCAGCAATTGAGTTCGCAATATGCAACCAAACGATGAATTTTTAGTTTAAAATCAAAACTTTCCAAATATTCTTGTTTGTAAAGAGAAAGGTCAGGTCTTATACAAACGTATAAGACAAGTCACTATATTTAAAACTGCACCAAATATATTTTTGACTACTTTTCAAACATGAAAGTTGTTCATGAACTATATCAAATACTGTACAGGCAAATTGAAGAAACCTGGAAAAACGTAACAGAACTACGAACTTTCGTTTTGAAAATTTAAAACATTCCTGAAATGAAATCTTCAGTTTCTCCACTTGTGGGAGGAAATTGGTCATAGAAAGATTTGAGTTCAGATAAATTTGGGAAACCGTCGTCATCTTCATCAAACTTTCGTTTTACTGACGTCATTGAACAAGCAGATATGTCATCGAGTGATATACATCCATCAGAAAAAGTCGGCAACGAATTAAGCGGTGAAAGGTTAGGAATTTCTTTGAAAGAACATTGGGCCGTCTTGTTTACCGGTGCTGCAAGATATCCAGAAATATTAGAGTTGTTGTCCGTCTTGGTTGGTAAATAAAGAACGGGAGAATGTTTCATGGCAAGTCCTTACAATCAATAGTGTTAAGTGTTTTAAAAAGATTGAAGCAATTATTAGGTTGCAATTTCATAAAAAAATAACCTATAATTGCGTGTCCTAAATTTATACCTCTTTACCTTTCTGGTTGGATTGTGCTGCTGCGGCGGCCTGGGCTCGATAAAGGTTGCATTTGTAAAAGACAGGAAGTTTGTTTTTACCTGCTGACATATAATGTCAACTCCAGCACTGAATTTTTAGAAGTTCAATACTACACCAAAATATGTTTTATGATTTACCTTGCATTCTAATGAGATCATTTGATTTGAACGGGAATGTCTTGTTAAGTGGTGCTACCTCATTTGTCGGATAGCAACGGTCGATGTTCAACAGCTGGTAATCGGCCTAAAAACAGATAAATCATGGTAAGTGGTATAAACATAATAATTTCATAATATTTAATTGGTATAACTGCATCACAAATTCTAAATTGTTTTGAGAAAAGTACAAGCAAAATAATTCTCACCAAAACCCTTTCAGATGATCTTTCACTTTTTATAAATTTTTTCTTTTTTTCCTTCACGCCACAGTCACTTTGAGGGTAATGATGAATAGTTGGTGGTTTTAATGACTTTGTATCGGATAGAAGCCAATTTTCCACGTCATCACCAATTTCTTCTATCAGCTCCGTTATAATATCTAATTCAAAGTCCACGTCAAAGTTTGAGGCGTCATTTGAATTTTCGTCATTGGAAACATGGTAGTGGTTATTCGTATCGAGGTTTGTGAATTTTTCATGAGAATTGTTTCCATTTCCTTTAAATCAAAACATCAAATATTTACTAAACTATAAAATGTATAATGTATTAAATGTATTTAAAAAATATGTATGTATTACGTATTATGTATATATGTATTATATTATGTATGTATGCTTAAAATGTATTTAAAAGGCTGTGAAGCATTTTTCTTTTTACTTACTTACTTTCACTTACTTTTTTTCTTTGAATTATTTTCTGGTTCATTGCTTGCTTCGACCAGCGGCGACATTATAGAAGTCTCAGATTTAAATTTCGGAGCTGACCTCGCGTTCTCCAATTCAGTTTGGTCCACGGGATTTTCGATCTTGACGATGTCGCTTAGTGGAACGCAAGCGGTCTTATTCAGCTTTTCTTCTTTATACGAAAGAGCATCACTGTTTCCATCCGAGGGTATCGATGAAATTCCGTTTGACGTCGACGAAGAAGCCGATGATTTTCTACGTTTGCTCGACTCTGAACTGTTGAAAGCATTTAAAAAGTTTATTGAATGTGAAAAATACGTCGTGCCTGCAGAGACGATGAAAGCACAAATCGCAAAAATAGAACTTGTATTATAAGGTGAAATAACACAAGCGCGTATCATTAAGTAACCTCAGCGATTTATTCCTGGATGATTTTGCAAAGGGGTTAAGGTTGACTTTCAAATCAGAAACCTGAAGAAAATATTAAAAGCTTAACATCAACTACTTCGTGCCAAGTTACATGCACGTTTACAGGACTATTATTAACTTTCTACTATTATTACTATTAACTACTTGCTAATGTAACTCACGTCAGTATCTTGGTACAAAGTGACAGTGATAAAAGCGGTCTTTGGAAAGACGAAAGTTCTCCTGCTGAGTCCAATCGACCGATTCAAGGGATAGAGTTCGATTACGTGTAGACGAGGTTGATAGGTCTGCATACTTGACAGTGTAATGACCTGAGAAAGAGTCTTTTTACAAATAATTAATGGAAAGAAACGTTTATACTCAAAAGGTTTATAAAATCCTAAAAATTAAATCTGAATTATATTTGCGGGCACCAGTTTGCAAACTTTTAAAGAAAGGAGATTTGTTTTTGATAAAATTGTACCTTTTCCCATTGCTTGTGAATATGGTTGCTCACTTTCAATTTGCTAAAATCTGCTCCATTCTTGAGCCAAACTTTACCATAAGCTGTAGAATCAGGATGGAAATAAATCCGGTGCTTTCGATGATAATTCGATCCTTCGTTGATTGCGCTACCTTTCGATGTCCACGACTGATTGCTGCTGTATAAGCAATAATGGTAGTGATTAATCACATTAGTAGTTATTAGTAGCAGTTCAACTTAGCAAGCAGTCGTTCGTGTTTAATACTTACTCGTATTTCCAAATTTCACCGCTTGCCAAGACAAAGTCAACATAGACGGCGTAGCGCCTACTGGGATCTAAACCAATCAGTTCATAATTTAAGGTTGGAAACATGCGTCTGTAACGTAAAGCATAAAAATCGTCGACAAACAATTAAAAAGCTCCGAACATAACCTGAAATATTGATTTTTGAATTTACCTTCCGTCTTTACTGAGTATCATTTCAGTTATAACGTTATCAAAATTACTCCAAAGTAATCTGTTTTTTATTTGAACTTTAACCCCCTCGCATTCCAGTACCCAATCGTTTCCTATGCCAGATATCACGGTAATCTTTGGTTGGTCGCCGTACTATATCAAAGTAGATTGGATGGTTAATATAAAACAATATTTATGTTGTGTTATGTTAAACAACATTTTGAAATTAATGGAGATATTTCACAATTAATCATAATAATTTTATATGGTTTTACCAATATACAGTAAAGCACTGTGAAATAAAGTGGTAAGCGTCTATGCTCAAGCTATTAATGATCAAAAATTTGGCTGATGTATACTGTATGCTTTGGTTAACAAGTATAAATAGATTTACCTGGATTGACGCTGAAGGCGGTTGCTGATTGATCTGCCGCAATGACAGAAGTTGCGTTTTGTTCTTAGGTTGTGACGTCTCCTGTGACGATATAATTGGCTGACTTTGGAATATTTGCCAATTTTGTGGTGCATTGGATTGCGATGGGAAAGGGGACGGTGAGAATGCAAAAAATCCAGTTCTTTCTCCTTGGTCTACATTGGGTCTGACTTGATAATTGTTTGGTTGCATCGTTGGTTGCAAAATGTTTTGCATGTTGGGGTTTCCTTCCCGCCCACAGCTAAAGGCAAAGAAGATTAGAAATTGGATAACACACTAAGATTACACATTTTGCTTGAAACGCAAAACAAGCTTATTGCACTTTACTTAATAATTTTTGGTTGCAAATATAGGTACCGTAGCGTAAATAAAATTGCATAACAATGATTTCCTACAATAACAAAGTAATCAAAACTTTCCTTTTTATGTTACAATTACTAACCTCGGCTGCCTTGAACTCAGCATACCAGTTGTATCAGGTAGGAAGGCGTTAGGGTATGATATTGGCGTCTGGCAAATGTTGTAACTGCTGCGCCGGTCGCTTCTACCAACGCTGTTTACTCCATGAACTTTATATAGACTATGTTGAGTGTGTTGGTTTGCCGGTAGATTTCCAATACTTTTTAACGGGACCAAATGCTGACTGTTTCGGGTTGTTCCATTGAAATATTGTTGTTGATTGGAGTTCCACACTGCCGAATATGCTTGCCTCGGCTGCAAAGAGCGCTGATGTTCAGCTGGATAGTCTTGTTGGCTGTTCTGTATTGGCCTTTGGTACCATAACTGGCTTTGATTCCTGAGTCCGTTTCTTGGTTCTGTGCAGGACGGCGTATTAGCTTCACTTTGACGCTGTTTGTTGCCATCAGCAAACTGCTGTGTTGCAAACAGCATCCCGTTATAGGCCATAACAGTTAGGTTATGTTTCAAAATTTTGAAAACTGTGGAATGCTCTTTAAAACTATGAGATTTCCTAACTCAAAAAAAATTTCTTAAAAACTTACTCATAAACTTCTTTCAATGCTTTTTAACTTAAGGTCGGCTGTGTAGCACAGGCGTTTAAACAAGATCCAACCCTCAGTTAAAATGAAGGGACCGTTGATTACCTCATTTTAAATCTCTTCTTGGACAATTATCAGAGCTTTTTTCTGTTTTGGCACGTCATTTTGTTGCGCAATTAGAGGCAGATAACAAATAAACACGCTTTCCTTCACATAGACACCTGCAATCATTCCCATTGTGAAGTCCTGGAAGTATCGTGGAATCTCGAAACCGTCTTGTTTGCTTTAGTATGCAAGCATCATTGTTCGAAAACAAAAGGTATTGTTCAAAGTTTATTGCTGCGATTTTAGAGACCTTTGCGGTCAAAAAAGGTGTTTTGTCGCGTGTTTTTCAGGATCTTGGTGAGAAATGCTCGATATTTGACTTTTGTCGATGAAGCTGCATACACTGTACTAAACATCAGGCTTGAATGTCCAGTTGACAACAATTTTGTCGTTGTGTTCAAACCTAACCGTGTTTGCGATGTGTTGTAATTTGTTGTGAAAACATTTTAAGTTCATCCAAAGAGCAAAATGTTTTTAAATTTTGCGAAAATATTTTATGAAAATGTGTTGATTTTCCACATGACGTGTTTAATTGTTTATAATAACACTCAAATGTTGCCACTGTTGTATAAATTGGCTAAATCAGAAGAAGCGGTTTATCTCACATGCTTACGATTGCGTGACTTGCAGAACAATGCCCGTATATATGTCTCTTGATGATACAAATCATACCAAAAACTGTCCTGGTGATTTCCGAGTTAAAGAGTGACATTATTTTGTGACTGTGATATCGTCGATAAAAGATAATATTCCTCGATGGCCTCGAACTTCATTCCGGTTTGTGCCATTGGTTGATTCGTTCTTGTCAAACCAAGACATTCTATACGAAGTTTGGCCGTTGGATGGCGCTATGACTGTTGAATAAATACAAATGTACACTATGGTAAGCAATGGCAATATGTTGCATACAGCGATAGTGATGTACTACGTTTTCGTAGCTTTGTAAATATTAACGTGAAGATGGTATAACGTGATATATTTGAAATAGCATACTAAGTAGATTTAAGTGTTAAACGCATATAAAAATCTGTGCTTATGTTTCAGCCTTTAACTTTCATTCTTGAAATATTTTATAACATAAGAGTTTGTCATTCTTGTTTTACTTCAAGTTCAAAATTCTACATGCTCACTCTTTGATAAAATTTAAGATTGTTATAAAATAATAACAATGAAAAAGTAACATACTGGTAATAAAAGGCCATTTGTTGAATAAAACCTGCATAAATCTGGTTTACTGTAAAGTTACTTAAAAAATTGTGTCAAGTCATGTCATGTTCGCTGGATCTACAAGCTAGCTGATGATTCCTTTTTTGATGATAAAAATTAACTTATTTCCTATTTCAACGTCGTTTTTAGTAAACAAGTGATTTAGTTGACCTTTTTGCAGCTGAAATCATTTAAACTTAGGCTACCCTTGTTTAAAATTCAACAAATTTGTTTAAGAAATCCGATCGGTGATCACGTCACCCTGCTAAATTATGTGGTGTGTGCCGAGTATGTGTCACGAACTTGCGTTTAAAAATAAAAGTGAATAACCCGATATCGGCAAACATGTACCAGACAAATCGAGACCTTTGAAACCAACATATAATTTATTATTGTTCAAAATTAATGGAAATATACGTGAATCACTCAATGATGGCTTTAAAGTAAAACTTCAAAAATGAACATTCTGTTGAACACGAAAACCGCAATAAAAAGATGGATTTACGTAATAATTTAAAACTTTGTATCGTATCTTTGTACATGAACACGAAAAAAGTACTAGAAGCTCGACCGTAAAAGCTTGCTAAAACGACAGATTTCAATCTAAAAAAGGGGTTTCACTATGCAGCACCTATATAGTTTCTGCTCTTCACTAAGCCCAAACGTACAGAACGAATCACTCAAAAATTTGCGAGCAGCCAAAAGCACAGAATCCATTTTAGCCACGTAGCATGAAGTTAAACTTGGGGCAATTACCAGAAAAGTCCTCAAGGGTAACGGCAGTGTACCAGTCTCCTCGAGGCCTCCTCCAACAGGGTCGTCGCTGTTTTTGTATACGCGCTCTGAAAGAACAAACTTTGCATACGAGTATTATTTTTAACTATTCGCAGTTTTTCAGGACAGGAGTCATCATTAACTGGTTCATGTTAATTAGCTTGATCACTCTGTATGAACTGCATTCAGAATAGCCGAAAGTTGTGTAAATCAAACTCCCTTGTGAACTGATCCCCTCCTGCTTTGAAATTACTTTCGTATAATTTGATGCTTAAACAATTACATGATTTAAAACATCATGCCAAGACGAAAACAAAGTTGTGTACTCTGCTGAAAAACCTCTGAAGTATTATGCGCCGATAGCAACAGAGAAATGAAGGGTGTGAGGTCTTGGAGACACAAAGCAAAACTTAGGGAGCGAAAAACTGAGAAGAAATGCACAAACAACCTCGGGCAGTTTGTTTTTTGAAAGTAAAGCAAAGTTTTATGCATTTTAAATTATGCAAATTCAAACTTTCACGAGAGGCAAGCCGCCGAACCCCCTAGGATACATTACATTTCCCCTAATTCTAGGGCCCGCAAACTCAATTTAAGCCATTCCTCGCCTCGAGCCCGCCAAACCTTAACTCACCACTCCGTATAGCAGAGTAACGCTTCACGAGAAATAAGCTAAAATACATGCCCAGGTAAATGGAAAAGAAGTGAGACCAGTTATGACAACCAGCAACTATATAAGTAAATGAATGAAGCAATGCTCAGGGCCAACAAAATACAAATGTTAACACACATACGTATGAATTGGACAAAAACACTGCATAATAGATAGGTAAACAAATAGTGCACGTACACACTAAGAAAAAAGCTCCACCACAATTTACGGATTAAACAGTATTAATTGATATAAAAACAAACTTTAAATAGCAATAAATAGCTTCCACCGTAGTCCAGTGCCTTACAAATTTGGCGATACAATATTATAACTGTTCGGAGATAAAATGCTTTGTTCAAAATTTCTTTGTGTGATTTAATCATTTAATGTATTCTGGCGCCCCAAACAACGTTTTATTGCACATTTCTCTAGGTTTAAGGTGCGAAATATTCGATAATGGTATGACTCGGAACTATGAAACATGCGCTGTTATACCACACGAGCCTGTGTGACCACTCAACGAGGATTTTAACATTACACAATCTATTAATTATTTGTTTACGAAGAGACGTAAACTGTTGCAACATAAGCATAAGCAAATTCATAAGCCAAAATTTTTTTTTAAATTTTAACAAGTTTTGTTTTCTTCCACAACCACAACAAAAGAAATCGCTTGAAGAAACACCAAAATAAGTGAATGGCTGGCATACCTGGCTTGCTAATGGCCGGTGAGGATTATTTCGCAATAAAGTGAAAATCAAATGGTCGCGAAAAGTTTTAGCTAAGTCATATAAGCGAAAGACGGATATATTTAATCGTTCGTTTAAGCAAGTAAAAACGCTTGAGAAGTCTTTCCTTCAAATAAGAATTGCTGACTTTTATATTAATTAACAATCGCTTAGGGTTGTACGAGGTTGAACTGACCGGGATTGAATTGACCGAGGTTGATTTGATAGGAGTTGAATTAACCAAGGCTGAGTTGGCCGGGATTCGTTATTTTAGGCGAGGGTTGGCGGCGAAAGTTTGTCAGTTAAATTCAAAATAAAGATTATGTTTTGTTCAAAAAATCAACAACTTATTCTCAATTCGTTTGCATAATCATTGTTATTATTTTACAACGACTTCAGAATTTACTCAATAGCTTGCATGAAAAGCTCCAAATCTGTACCGGCCATTACTCAGCCGTTGTAATAAAACTATAATCATGCAATGAAAAACTAATATAAATCGTTTAAAATTATGTTCTGCAACCAACCACTCTTCCAACAACGATCTCAACTTTTTTTTATATCAGTCAGCAATTGTTACGTGGCAATGGATTAGGTATTAAATCTGCAGTTGATCAGTGTAACAATATCCCTGTTACAATCAAACCATGTTGTCACACATAATTCTTACAAATATTCCCAAGAGTTTGATTACCCGGTAAAGACAAAATGTGACAAAATGTTTTTACTGCAACAGTAACTATTAAAATTAATTCTAATTGTAGATGGCGTTTTCTTGTAGTTTACACTTCTTATAAGGTCAATTAATTCCTTACGTACTTTTCAAAAAGTGTTTGATAACGGGGCATCTCTTTTACTGACCATTTTGACATGAACCGATTGCCTTATAGCAACTGTTAGGCTATTTAAATTCTTTATCTCGTGATCTATTTTGCATTATGATTCTGCGATCCTGGGCCTGTCGTTTAACGTGCTAGACTTAACATATTATACCACACTTTTTTCTTTGTTTTGTCTGCCTATTATAGCCGCCTTTTATTCAGTCTTGAAACTCAACGCTCTTCTGAAACAAAGTTAACTGTTTTTCACCATCACGTCCAGTCATACAGCAATTCAATTCGATTCGATTTCTCTTCGATCACTTCACTCTGATGGGCCGAAATTGGTCCTGAACAATCCGAATGTTCCGAAACAAAAGCCAGGATGCTCATCGCAGCTCTTTAGCGTTGCAAAACAATATCATCTTTCTCGAAACTATAATAAATTTCTTATTGTTTTTCCAACCTGTTAAAATGCGCGGAGCAGAAAAATGTAGCACCAGCAATGCTGCCTTCGGGACGGAAGCCCTTGACAAGTCGAATTAATCCTAAAGTGTCATCTTGTGGATATTATATGCTTTGAAAAGTCTTTCCAACTTAATCAAAACAAACATCTAAATATGCATGACCAACGTTTATTTAAAGCTTTTGTTTTATGTTTGCACTAAAAATGTAATAAAAGCATGGTCTTAACTTGGCGTAAAGTTTTTTAGAGGTTCAATAGAGGTAGCCCAAAAGTTGCACGTACAACGTCTTCAAATGGTGGCTTTCAACGTGAGGATTCAAATCATTAAACTCATTACCGTTTAGGGGGAAAGAATCGGAGCACGAATAGAGATCTGGTGAAGTGACAGGGTTTCGTCAAGGCGTTTCTTACGTGTTTTTGACATCGTGTGAAGATTGGCGGCGTCACTGATTGCAACTAAATCGTTGTGGGAAACTGCAGTATGAATCAATAGCAGAGCGGCGAGAAGTTGCATCTGCCAGGGGAAAATATTTTTTAAAGATTTCTAACGAAAAACAGAGCATAGTTTCACAATGATATATTTTTTCTGCACTGCGCCATCTCAAATCTTTATATAGAACCGTTTTAAATCTTTAAATAGTGGCACAAATGACCGAAATGTAAAAGGTGGCAACCTACCTAGCATTTGGAGGTTATTTGGATTGAAAGCAGCCTTAGGACATGGCCCTACTGGATACCAAGGATCGCAACGATCGACATTCATCAGTCGGTGATCGACCTAAAAATACGGAAGTCGCATTTAAATTTTTATGAATCAAAAATTGAACGTCCTGAACAGCTTCACTAGAAATAGTAAAACAAATTCGCACCAAAACAGCTTTTGAAGAGTCAGCATCTTTTTCAAGCTTTTTTCTCTTAATCGCACCACCAGCTGTCCATGCAGGATTTTCTTTTTCACCTTGATCTAAATCCACCTGTGCGTTTTTGTTGGTCAAAGATCTTTTTTTTGACTTGGGCGAAGCTGTTGACAACCTTTCGATTTCGAAAAAAAATTAGCAAGCGGAAATACAGCAGTGGCTTAAACCCTTACCTCAGCGGCCCACCTCTAAAGGATTTTGCGAAGGGGTTAAGTTGGATTTTCAAATCCGAAATCTGTAAAATTACATTCGAACTATGAACACCACCAATTACCACGAGACAATTAAAGCGAATACAAAAGCTCTTAATAATGTTAGCATGACACACCTCAGGGTTTTGGTATATGGTAACGGTAACAAAAGACGTCCTTGGGAACACAAACGTCCTCCAGCAGTTTGCAATCGACACGTCTTTGTTATGAAATTCAAGTATGTTCAGGCGAGGCAGAAAGCGTTGCATAGTTGACAGTGTTATGATCTAAAAAGTATTCAAAATTAGATGTCTGAAGCAGAAAAGTTGCAAAAATTTTAAAACTTGAAAAGTGTACCTTTTTGTGCTTTGCGTGAATATGGTTGCTCAGTTTCAATCTTTTAAAATTTGCCCCCATGTTGTTCCAAAACTCACCATTTTTTAAAGAATCAGGATGGGGATAAATCTGACTAGAAAGAAGCGGGGATTCATCGTCGGATAAACCACCTCTTGGAGACCAGGTTTGATGTCTGTTTTGTACAAACAAAGGCTAAATCAGACTTTCAAGATGAGTTCAATTGCAATCGGCACGTGCTTGAGCACTTACTCGTATCTCCAAAAATGACTGCTTGTCAAGATAAAGTCAACAAAAACGCTGTAAAACCTGTGATGATCCAAACCGCTCAGTTTATAATTCAGGACTGGAAACAGGCATCTGTGACGTAAAACATAAAACGGTGACCGGAATTTCAACAATACCGGAACTACGTACTATGTACTCTCACCTTAAACTTACCGCCCATCTTTGTTGATTATCATTTCAATTGTCAGCTTATCAAAATAACTCCAAATGTTTCGGTTTTTTAGTTGTACTTTGACACCCAGGCATTCTAGTTCCCAATTGTTTTCCATACCAGGTATCGTAGTAATTGTGGTAGGTGGCTGATTACCGTACTAAAAATGTGTAGAAGTACAATCAACGGCGCTTTAATTGCTTTGAAAGGTGAAAAAGTTCTTGTTTAACTGCACAAACGTTCATTGCGATTTTTACCTGGATTGTCGCTGATGGCGCTGAAGGCTGATAAAATGGATTCGGATGCTGAGGTCGCGAATATGTTTGAGGTTTTACCAACTTAAGTTCCATGGTGTTCTTATTCTTCATTTTCATTAGTAGAGAATCAGTGTTCGACGATACAGTAGACGGCAAATCCAGAAAAGATACATTTTTGACCTTAGGGTACATTAAGGTTGTACTAGGTCGCTGTTCTCCCTACAGATTTACCTGGATTAGCGCTGAAGGTGCTGAAGTCTGAATGATGGGTTTCGACGTTTGCGATTGCCAATTGGCTTGAGGTTGTTGGCCTAAAGGGTTATGCGGAAACACGTAATGATTCATGTTGGGCATTACTAGAGATTTGAGGTCCGATGAGGCATGGGAAGGTAGATCCAGAAAAGATTCATTTTTTTGCCTTTGAGGTAAATTGAGGTTGTTGTTTTGGCTAATCAAATGTGACACAGCCGTTGGCAAACTGTCAATTGGATGAAAGCTGCCGTGACGAGCTGGTACGGAGCTAAGTAAAAAATGAATGATAACCTATCTGCATAATGTTAAACACCTAAATATTTTAATTTCAAAACCTTTCTACAAGATATCATCAGAAATTAAACGCTTTACAAGCAGTTTAATATCAACTTTGTTTTCACTGATGTAAAAAACGCTTAAATGGCTTACCTCGGCTGTCTAACTATTGGCAAACCATTCGTATCAAGGGGCAACGTTGTTGGTTTTGGCGCTGACCTGCAAAGTTTGTTGGGATTGTTGCCTTGCGACCCGTCACTGTCTGCGCTATTAACTGCACGTGGGTACTGCGGATAAGGAAAGAGATTTGCAACACTTTGTAGCCGGAGCAAATGCTGATAGTTAAACCCTGGTACGTTAAAATGTGGCAGATTAGGGTTCCACAGTGCGGAAAAAATTTGACCCATTCGCTGCATAAACGACAAATTACTATCCTGGTTGATTTGATCTGGCCTTTCGCACTTCGTCTGGTTCTGTTCCTTCATATGATCTTTTTCTTTGTTACCAAACGGTAGTTTTCCTTGATTGTGCGCAAGCTGCTGGTTAACAGCAGCACAATGCCGTTTTTTAAACGGCATTCCGTTATGAGCCATACCAGCTAGGCTTACTTCAACAAACTTTATCGTTTATGTAATATTGTAATTATTGTAACTCAGTAATCCTTGCAATACCACAATCCTTTGAACAAGTTTCAACCCAAAGAAAACCGATCAAGGTTTGAACCCATTTTATCCTGTTTTTATGGTTAATAAAATTAATCAGTGATTTTGTTCGTGCTTGCCTTCAACTCTTATAATTAGCGAAAGATAACAAACCAAGCGTCTTTAACACATCACAGTTGCAAGCGTGCTGATTGTAAATTAGTAGAAGGAATTTCTAAATCCCAAAACCGTCTTGTTTCGTTAACTGTGCAAACTTCAGACTTCAAGAATTGAAAATAAAATATATATTGTTTTTAATTGCTTGGTGTGAACTTATGTAACGTAGCAGACAAAACAAGGTTTAATTCATTTTCCCTGAGAACAACTTACAAAATGATGGATAATGATATTTAACCTTGACTTACGACACATGTTTTAATCCTGAGTGAGTGACCAGTTCATGAGAACTTCATCATTGCGCAGTCTTGCGTTGTTTACATGGCATTGTGTATTGTTGCAAAATAATTTTTTTTCCAATAGTCAAAATGTCAGTAACATTTGTCCAAAAATCAGTTGAATCATCAAAAATCATAAGAGATAAATTCTACTTCTAATGATAGCTTATACAATTGGTCACAGATGCAGCTTTTTATTTATTTTAGGCAAGCGTTGAGTAACTTAAGCCTTACATTATACTCGTATATATGCACGCAATTACGAATCTTTCGGCAAGTACGTATCAAAGCGTTATAAAACACATGGAAACAAAATTAATGACGTAATGACGTTCAAACATCTTATGTTTGAAGCAAATCGCGACCAGAGCCATCCAGCATATGCATTTTCCCCCTCTTTCTGAATCACAACGAAGACATTTTTATTTCGTTGCTCGATGTATTGCAATAAACTCTCGCCTCGCCACACGCCAACTGTTAGATGCAGTCGTCAATCTTGTTACCGATCGGGATAAAGACAATCGTTGGAGATAATTTAGTTGATAACAATTAGCACTGCAGTATATATCGATATAACGAATCTCATCTCAAGGCGTGATTATTGCTGATGTTATATTGTCTTATAAACGACGTGCGTACAGGAATACTGCGAGAAAAACGCGTGTTAAACTTTCAGTTATTTAATTGCAGTCAAGGACTACATGCTCGACGTAACCGAGCGGCCAATATATCGCTATGCATAACCTTAACAATAATAATCAGCACAGGAAGAGTTTGTTGTATAAAACAACATGGCGCAACAAATTTTAACAAAAAGTAGTTGTTGAAGTTTTTAGGGCCGTTTATTGCATGATCAAATGAGCACCGATCGGTACGAAATTGTATAATGTCCTTGTGTATATATGTTTATACACAAAACCTGTATAAATAATAACAGTTTAAATATGATCAATGCAACTGGATAAAGCTGCTTTAAACGAAAGCGAAGTGACGCAAAGACAAAAGAAACTAGGTTGATGAGGGTGTCCGACCGCTAGGTAAATAAACCTCTGAAGCATTTGTTTTTTCGCATTTGCTAACAACGAAACATAACTTTTTATTGTGAAAATGATTTGAGCTGTAATTAGTTCACACTTTCAGAACGAGAAAAATTCTACAACTAAATATCCGCTCATATTTTTTAATTACCCCAACAAAGCATTTTTCCATCTTTTCACTCTCTTTTTATATAGTTGCTGCGGTCTGGGCTCGGTAATAACTGCATTTGTAAAAGAATAGAAGACGAAATGTCGAACAGCCCTAAAGTTAAATTTAAAGCTTACTTTGCTTTAAGTTCATGCTGGTGGCTTGCAAATTTTTTGGTAGGTGGCTCTATTGGATACGACTAACGAGGTAGGGAAAAGTTTGTGTAGGTTTTGCAAAAGACCCATTTCTTTGCTCTTTTTGGGGTACGTTGAGGTTAATTTTCCCTGGTCAACAAAGAATTTGGTGCCTGGAATGTTAGAACTATTTTTGGGTATATTTGGGGAGCTGATTCCGAAAATGACATTAGTTTTTTCCATCAGCTCTAGTTTTTGAGATATGGTATACCCCTGTGATGATGACTTTTGTCCACTTTCGTACACCTGAAACAGAGCCAGAATATTTTTTAAACTGTTGTAAGGCGTGCTATTTGGAGAAAATCAAACTACAACAACACAAAACATTCAAACGCATTATAAACTCGAGAAATGCTTGCAAATATGTTTTCTATTAGGTCTATACAACATCAAAAAACTGTCTTTTGCGGGACTTCCTGGAGTGACTTCTTTGTAAGACGTCGATTTAGTTTGACCTTGAAGTTTTTTGTTGTCATCAGCTAATGCTGTTTTCAATGCTAATGTTGTCTAATGCTGTTTTCAAGACAGCATTTCGTTATACAAACCATAACCAAGAGAAGGACAAATTTGCGATACGAATTTGGGAATAACAGCATAACCACTACATATTAATAAAAATCTTCTTCTCCAAATTATTAACTAGTCTTTGATTTAAAGCTCGCTTGTTTTTGGAGTTGCACGAAGTTGCACGAAACTACTTATGGTTGTAAGCTGACTAAAATAAACCGCAATCTCATCCTGCAGGCACATATATTCTGTTACCTGTCTATTTTATTTCAGTGCATAGGCGAAGGCCTCGCATAATATAAAGTGAGCAGCATTAGAAATAGTTATTTGATGTTTTGGGACAAAAAATAAACGATGTGTGAAACGAAGAATTACTTGTCCAGCAAGGAGGATATACTTCAAAGACATATACTATCGACAAGCACTTATATACAGTTAAGATGCAGCTGATGTATGACTTTGTCATTCCATGTAATGAAACAAAAATATTATGAGTAGATAATACCCAGCGTTAGAAAGATGCTTTAAAGTAGGTTTTTCACCTCAGTGCGTATTTTATAAACTTGCTATACAAAATGTGCAAACTAAGTTTGTTACATCATAGTGACGTCTCGATTACGTCAAATCGTCCCAAGTATTGTTTTGACTTCTTTTCTCAAAGTAGTTCTGGGACTCTTCCGGCAACTCTTCAAAGGTCAAAAGGTCATTGTCTTGGGCAGTTTTCTCTTCGTTCGCGCTACATTGCTGTTGTAAGAGTGACGCAAGAATTACGTCAGGGTCTTCAATGTCGTCCTCGTGCGAGTGGATGTCGTCATCACTCGCGTCGCGGGTATCATCGTCAGAGGAATTCTTTTCGATGGTCGCGAATTTTATCCCAGCGAAAACATCTTCTATGGGTTCGTTCATGTCAAGCCGGGACATTCTACGATTGTATGTTCGAAGGTTTGGTGGCGGCGTCACAGCAACTGTGAGATAAGCACAAATGTACACTATATAGCAAGCAGTGGTGTGTGTACAGCGGCGGTGATAGATTCTATTTCTAGTAGCTTTTTAAATGATAACCTGTAATATATAATTAAATCAGGCTTGTGTTCAAAAGCGTACTAATATTTTCTCTTAGTTTACCTCTAAATCGGTCAGTTCAAGTTCGAAATTCTACATGCAAACTTTAGAGTGTATTTTAGAATTAGATTGCTTCAAATATTAAGAAAGAAAATGTAGGTAAATCAACAATAAATATTGTGTTTTTTACTTCACTGAGAACCTGACACAAATACCCGCGGTCAAAAACGTACCTGGTTCGAGTTGAGTTGATCCGGGAGCTAGCGATAGAGAGTGTCTCTTTTTGTTTTTCTTGGATAGAAAGAATCCCATTCTGAAAACTTCTTTTACACTTCGACGTCGTTTCTTGTCTAAAACAAAATAGACGTCATAAATGTGTTGAGAAATAATGAGTAAACGCGAAATATTTCAGTGAAGGCAAATTTCTAATGGAGTCCGTGGCTTCTGATACAAACAACATGAAACTTTGTAAGTTATAAAAAATACTGGAAAACTCGTCCAAATTATCTTTGTAGGGTATTGTTACGTTTTGAAAACGTAGAATAAAGATTACGACGTCATACGGAATTTCGCGGACTGAAGGTTTAAAAATAAACTTAACAGAGATAAAAATTGTGTTTTAGGTGATACATCAAAAACCAACTGTCATAAAATATCAACTACGTTTGTGTTCGGAAATATAACATTGCAAAATCGGCCAAAAGTGATTGGCATGTTTTTCGATGACGGTACTTCGGCAAGAAAATCATCACTGGATTTGTGTCAGCATATATCTGGTGTTACGTCGTAAATAATGCAGATTTTAAATCAGCCGTTTTTGTCTGGCGGCCTTGCGTTGATTTTTAACCGGTTCGCAAAAAAGTTAATATTCTTTTGTATTTTCACGTTTATCAAACAAAATTATGCAACGTTTTTGAATTAGGCTGAGGGACATTACGAGGCTGTTGCAGTTTGTAAGTTGTGTTGATGATTTTCTCATGCTCTCCTGCTTACCGGTAATTAAATTGGATAACTTCGTCGTCTCGCATTTCCAAAGTGGTAAGGAAACGTTTGTTCGTGAATTTACTTTGTGCGATGATTATTATTTAATGCAGCATCGACGAGCGGAGTGCTAGAAGTTTGTTGCATAATGACGCAATATTTTTCATTGAGTTCAAATGTGGTCATTTTAGTGACCATTTAGGCTCAACGTATTTCGCGTTCAGTGGCATGTAGCCCTGACGTGATATTTGTGATATTTGTGGATTCGACCAGTTTGTGCTTGGTGTGGTTCACTCATCACGATTGGTTAAGTATTGACTAAGTATTGTTAAGCATCTCTATTGACCGGTTAGCAAAGTTATTCTTCTTCATCTAACGGTCTGCAAGCATGACAACACTGAAAGCCATTAAGAGCAATATTAAATCATTAACCATTACCTATAAGAAACGAAAAATTATGCAGAATAATTCACGGTAACCGGCCCGTTTAACGCGGTCAATAACTGCGGTTGTAATCGTATCCGCCACTAGCAGTGATTTGGAAAATAATGATTTATACTTCGACGCTAATCCGACTCTTTTTTTATTTTAGTGCGGGGTTAATACGGTTTAAAAATCCGCTATTTGCAGCATCTGGGCCGATAACGGCTTAATTAATAATTAATAAATGCTCTTCGATTTTCACAATAGCGGTAAAACCTGGCTATTTTAAATGTTATAGATTGTATTGCTTTAAGCATAGGGCCACTAAACGGCAAAAGTTTCCAACTCCAAGTCTCAACTAAACCATAAACGTGGCCAAAATCCGAACTTACTTCCGTCGCTAAGGATGTTGGTTTGTGAAGTTGCGGAGGAGGGATGGGGTGCATCTTTATTCTTAAGAAGAGACATCGGCGTGCTCGGACCAAATGAGGTCTCTATCCCTTCAACTTCATCTGAAAATGTCGGAATATATACAGTACTTCTACACAAGTTCAATTTTTAGATTTTTACACTTGAACTTGTGAAGTGTTTGTAAAAAATGATATAACATATTTCAGTTCCCGGGTTAAAATATGTAATCTATTTCAATTTGGGCATATTAATAGTACTCAGCAATCGGTGAAAAACTTGGCTCTTTATAATAATCGTACATTTAGTCTGACACCGTTGCATCTTACGCATGCAAGAGATTTGTTAATCATCAAAAGCGCGATGAACGGCGCAAAAAAGACTTGACTGGCAACAATTTAATACGTCAGAAGCGCGAAAGATTCTTCTTTTCAAACGGCTTGTATTTAAAGACAACAACGAGAACATATTCCTCATAAGCAAGGATATACAGTAACGTTATAAGAATATGACAGTTTAAATGCGGAATCTTTAAAACTATTTATAAGTTTTTATTCCATGATAAACAAGCAGTCCACAGGCGGATAAAATTCGCATTATATTTGGCAAAGACTAACATCGAAAGTTTTCAATACAATATGACCGAGCTTACGTAACAAGAATATTTACAGCGTAAGACTGTATTGTGCAATATATTGATTGTCACCTGATTTATTGGACAAGGTCATCGAATCAATCCTGCCTACGCTCGCCTGGATTCCAATAATGTAGGAGCTTTCGGTATCTTGAAAAGGACAAGAACAAATAAAAATAGTCATTCATTAGCCCAATCTCTAAGGCCACTAATCAATAATGCCTTTGTTTTTAGCATCTTTTTCAAACAGTGAGTATAAAGGGGCCGAGTGCTAACACCTAAACCAGAATAACCTAACTGCACAAAACATAGGCGTTGTAAAAACTCAAATTTGACTATAATTCCGATATCTTAAAACAGAAAAAACATGCAGTTGGAGTAAGAATTGTCCATGAAAAGTAAATATATACCTTACCAAACTAAACTAAAACATCTAATTTTTTGCTTGCTATTTTTTTTCTAAAAATAGTCCAAATTTAAAAAAAAAATTAGTTCAAACCCTTACGATTTCCCGCTATTCAGGAATGCATATTGCAAAACCACCGCCCATGGCGTGTCAACGTTATGGTTATACAATGGGAATTCATAAAAAAAGCGATTTGAGCCACAGTAATAAACAACAACAAACAAATTTGAACAACAAGTTTCGAATATTCTACAAAAAATATTTTAAATGTAAAAAACTCGAGATTAGCATGAAAATAAATACACTGCATATTATGCTCACCGGTATATTCTGGCGGTGGAGTTGGTTCTCGAGGAGGCGGGGGTGGAGTTGGTTGCCGCGGAGGAGAAGGAGGAGAGGGAGAGGATGTTGGACTCGGTATCGGCGGAGCAGCTTCTTCCTGCTTCACTTGCCAGTCAGGTAAACTTTAGTAAACATAAAAATAACGTCTTTTCGTAATAAATCGAACACAAAAAGAAAGTTTAGTTTAACATCGGAAGCTTTGCAATTTTTCAATTATAGCTTTCCAGAGTAAGCGAATAGTTTTTCGAAAAATAATCAAAATGAACAAAATAATTTGCTACAGCCGTAATATATAAGGTCATATTGATTTCCTGTCGGGGTGATTCTAATCGATTATTGTAAGCTCAGATGGAATAACATCTGACCTGTTATGACCTGCTGTGTTACTTTAGTATTTACTCTATTTAAGGATATAATGTATTCGTGATAATAATTAATAGACGGGACCTGTCCAACTCTTTCGATAAAATATAATAATAATTCATGAGACATTATACACATACCTAGGCTTCCTGTTTTGAAAATACGGAAAACTGAAAAAATTAAAACAGACTATTCTGCGTTAACCAAGAACTGTGAATGACTGATTGCAACAAAGAATTCTACTTTTCAACCGACGAGATAATCCTATTATAGGCAGGACACACTGGACAGCTTTCTAATCAAGATCCCTTAACCCGCGAATAACATACGTCAATATACTAAAAGAAGGACACATTGGACCGCAATTGCAAACCTTTCAGTATTACTCTACAACTACTGTACATGCCAAAAACGATTAATAAAGCCTATCATTAGGCTTATCACTCGCCGTGTAATTGCCTTATTATTAGGTAGCCATATACTGACGTTTATCATGCAAGATACTGGAAGGCGTGAAATTGCTTTCACATTTTGGAAAGAGACGGGCTGATGAATGAACTGCGAAAATTGATATTGATTGCATAAGGTATATGGCTATATGCCAAACCTTAAACTAAGCCCTTGCTTATTCGAACATCGAAATTATTGAACCAAATGAAATACTGACCTAAAATACCTATTTTATATATTGTATCAATATTACAAATTAAATTATCAGAAATTATTACATTAAAGATAATGCGAGCGATGGAGACGCCACGTAAACCCTGGTTTTACTGCAGCGGGTAAAATGACTGTATAAGGTATGCAGCAAATGAATGTAGTTATTAATTAATACTAGTTAATTAGGCATAATGCTTGAGTAAATAACGTTTCATCGCATAGCTTAAGCCATTATCCCCATCAAAGAATAGGATATATTAGTGCAAAAATGACTTTAAAACCGTTTATATTTAACGCACCATTAGCATCGTTACACCTTTGATCATTTTATCTGTATGCTACACTTGTGCGCAAACTTTCTGTTTCGTGTACCGTGTGTTGGAGAAGCGCGTATGTTTGACGGAATTTGTGCGTAATCTGCAACAAAGTCGGCGTCATACTTTGCATCCCCACGGTTCATGACAAAATTAAACCATACAATGCCTACAAAACTAGGGATATGCAATTGCTAATGGACGAATAGCTAATGCGATCCTTTAATTTCTTTGTGGGCTATTACACTTTGAGGCAAGATGTCAGCGATATTATATTTAACATTTTAATACAATCACTTTGAAAACATTTAGTCAAAAATCTTTTCTTCGCGTTTTTATAACTATAAGTTAAGAGAATCTTAAACCGTCAGTGTTCTAGACGTATATTGAACGTATACTGAAATATACCACAAAAGTTGTGTTAAAATTCGAAAAAATATACTGTACGTCAAACATACAGCGTGTTTGTTGCGTGCTGTTCTTCGCCTAACCCCAAAGACTGACTCACCGAACCCCATTTGAGAAACGCTGGGTTACTAACTTTGACAATTACTACTGGGGGCCTTCTCTAAACAAACCAAGACGAACAAACTACAGTGAAAGCAAACTAACTAACCTTAACTAATTTTTGAACATTTACTCAAATATTAGTTAAATAAAATTCCATTCCAATGTTTAAAGGTCAAGCACACACAACTAGGACCAGACTACACCACCAGATATTGTACTGCTTTAGTCTACATATGGCTGCCTCGTTAAAAAATGCTCTCTGCTTTCCATGTCTACATACAATTGGCGGAAAAGCGAAACGCTTCCTACGAGGCCGTGGTTACAGAAAAGTGGTCAGGGATTTTGAATAGGGTTATAGTTAGTGTTTACATTCAACGTGTGTGCGACTGTGCGCGCGCCCAAGCGGTCAATATCGGCTCGTATACATACAAGTTAACGTACGCTCATAAACGGCGGTATAGAGACTAAATTTGTTAGAAAATAACAGCACGCGGCAAAGATAAAAAGGCTTCGTTTTACTGTAAAATAAATATCGATTTTTGCCTTGAACTATGCTTTTAATGTGTTATGGCGAAATGACTCTTTTGAGAACAGTTATAAGAAACCGATGTATTTATATATTAAACATCACGCATTTTCAAGTGGTTGTTGTCGTGTCAAGGGCACACGCGAATTAATAAATAGGCAATAAACGATTTCCAACCTCTTTTTTTCTTTATGTCCTTCTCAAAGTGAATCTAATACATTTAAAAGCTATGAAAAGTTTAGTAAAATTAATCGTGTAATAGCTAGTTTTCGGTTGAAAAGAACGTGGTTCCGAAATATTTCGTTGAATATAAGTCGAAATGTATTTCAAACTGTTACAAGAAGTTAAAATATTATAATAAGTCAACAGTTTTACTTTTAAACAAACAATTACGAATTACACGTTTGTTCAATTATTTTTTGAAAGTCAAAAGCGTAAGCAAATTCCAAGCTTAAGTCTCCCTGTGTGCTCCGGTTTACACAAAAGGATGTTCGAAAGCTTGCGAGTGACATAACCCAAAGCGCCAAAGCTTGTCTGAATAAGGACACCGACTTGAGACCAAAAAGCAATTGCTGAATTCGTTATTACAGACTCAACATTGGTTCGCAATAGAAACACCATTCGCCTATATCAGAGCAATTATACCTCAAACAAAGGCCTACTAGAAACAAGTCCCGCAAGCTACCACAATCCAAGTTATTTACGGAACATTAGGTTTCTTCTTTAAACAAAACACTTTTCTAAAGGATTGCCTACAATTTCACAAATGGCGTCAATATATACTTTCCTGGTTCAGCAACCCTCTGGTTTTATTGGGTACAAAGCTTGTTTAAAACCACCAAGGCGTTAGTAATAGTAAATCTTTGCTGTAACTCTAAATCTAAAGCACTTAAGCCTTCCTATTGAAACACTCTTGTTTCTTTTATGCTTTTGTAGTCGCGTCTGTCTAAAAAGAACAATTAATTTCTCGCTATTGTTCGTCATAATCCAGGCATTATGACGAAGCCATATAACGGGTACTCTCAAGGCAAGTTCAGCTCCAACATATTTGCGCTACAGGCAGTACAAATTCTGAATCTATTGAACAAAAAAGTAGCAAATGTCTATCAGCTAAATTGTCATACAATAATACTTACTCTTCTGTTATCGCGGACTTTTAGCTACAAAGTAAAATGTAACAGACTGCCAATACCACCTTATAACATGAAAGTAGTTCTCGGAACGTTTCTTGAAGTTTCAAGTAATGAAAACGTATTGCAATGGGTCTCCTTTGGATTCAAAAATTGCAAACCGTGTAGTAGTCTGGGTGAAACGCGAAACTTCGCCCAGATAATGACTGGCAAGATTAATTGACATTTACTAGTGTCATGTCACTATCACAAACTAGAACGGGATTGCGTCGAAAAAATCGGTAAAAAGATGCTATTACGTCTACCGACTGCATTTAGTGTGTGAGTCCTTTTGGCTATTTTGTTTCAAAACGTATTGCTAAATCGTGTGGTGAGATGGGGTATAACTTTCTCAAGGTATATCGTATGTCAAGGTATGTCAAGATATAATAAATATTGCGACTAAACCTAGCATAACAGTCAGTTTGTATACAGACTATATGAACTATACTATATGAGCTATAGGCACAATAATCAACAAACCACGCAAAAACTGTATGAAAACAACTGCTTACCTGGTGTCGCTTTGCTTATTATTTCCCGGGTAGACAGTCACTCTGCAAACAAAGAACATAAGGCCAATGTTAATTGCGATTGCAAAATATGACTCATTATAGGTATGTTATTGATTTATTAAATATTTCATCTTTTGTTGTTGTTGGTGCTCATCAAAATTAAACATCATTTCTCTTCAACAAGCAAGCTTAATGCAAAAGGAAAAAAGTGCTGCATTTACAGGCAAACTGTGCACAGTTTATCAAAACAGTATTCATCGATGATGAAGTTTGAAAAAACAAACGTTTTACAATTTTTTGCTCTAAGGCAACTTTTTCTGGCTTTGATGTAACTTTCCCAAGGTTCTGGTGGCAACTGTGGGTCGCTGGACTCGTATTTCAATTTCAAAAGTTTTAATCGAAAACAGCGGCAGGTGGATTTAATACGGCTTTGTTTCCCTTCTCAAATGAATCAATCGATCTGTTATCGCAGATGTTTGTTCTTTGTGACGTTACAGTAGGATGACATTTGGTAGGCGCGATAAGAAAAATCGATTTGTCGAAGCCGACACGAAAATTATAAAATAATGGAAATATTTCTGCTTTTTTTACTAAAAACAATGGCCCGTTTGAAAGAAAATTTGAAAAACTTATCAATAAATTATTTCATCTTTCTGTCAGAATATTTACCCAGCCACTCGGACATCGTTTTAAAAAATTATAGATTAAAAGTGATTTTGCAAAACAAAAAAGTTATGCGCGGTCATTGACCAGACAGCGGCATAAACCACCAGACAAGTTGGACGCAGTTATTTCCCTAAACAGTTACTGTCGCAACCAGGTTGAAAGCAACGAAGGGCTGACTTGTTTCGCGTCAATCCTTGTTGACTACATGGTGCTTTACTGATTTCAAACCAGACTTACTCTCTGTTGTTGGAGTTAAAGAATTCCATCGCCAGTTTTCCAAGCTGATCCGACGTTGCCGAGCTCTTTCTCATCCACGGTTTGCTGATGCCGTCGCTGTCCAGGGCAACGATTTGATCTTCAACCGTGATTATTTCGCAAAATTTGGAATGCCCGTTTTCCGAGACTTTTTTCAAGCGTTCGCGGATAATTTCACTTTTATTTCCCGTAGGAGACTTAGATTTCGCCAGAGGTACTTTTCGAGCGGAGCGAATCTCGGTGAGACTGACAGTTCGATCGACACCGAAAATACGACGTTGCACTTTCGGTTTACCCCGGCTTGCGTCATAACTTCGTGTAAAACAAAACTGTGATGGTTCATCGTCATCTTCGATGTCTTCATCGACGGGAAGAGCTGGAAGATTAAACTCAAGTTCTTCAAGCTCCGCAAGAGTTTTTCTCCTGCTCAGAGCGCGATGAAAAATGTCAGGAGCAGAGGAAATTGAGGACCGCGCACAATCTTCCGTACTGCTAGTGGTGCTTGATTGCCGTCTAGCGGTAATGTCGTCGTAGACAAAAACGTCGTCATTGTCGCGAAATACTGAAGGGCTGTGGATTTGACGTACATAGGGCATGGCGAAACGTCACTCGTTCGTCAAAAACTAAACTTCTAAATACTAAAACCTCACCAGAATCAGCTTATTTCTTTTTTATATTTACACTTAAGTGAATCAAATCACTAAAAGTGAAAGGCCTGCCAACACAAACCAACAAGTCAACAAGTGACGTAACGTACAGTATTTCACTCCGTTTTAAAAAAATTTTTCACGTACCCGGAAAGGGGACCGCATCGCTGCATTTTTAACGCATCTGAGAAAAACACGTGAGTGGTTATTTCCTGAAAAATACGTGCTTAGCAAGTGTAAAAACTTGAAGTCTGTTGGCCAAAATTACAAGATTTTAAGTACAGTATACGTAATACCTGACTAATTACTAACAATATACGTAAAGTTGCCAAATTTTTGACTCAGTCAATTGTATTCTGAGTGGCGAAACAGATTGACCAAATGCCACGCATATACGTAATTCAGTAAACATAACGTTACATACAAAACAACACTAAAAAAATTTAGCTGTTATTTGTGCTAACAATAACGATTCTGATTCTGCTAAACCAATACAGTATACCCAACAACCATATTTAATTCATTTTCACTGTACTTGGTATTGAGAATTACATTCACACAGCCAACGCAAAGTGGTCTTTAGCTAATATTTGCCCTATATACATCAAAGATTTATCTCTATTATATTGGGTCATAATGATATTGTGAACAATATTCTACGCCTATATTGACTTTATATTAGATCTTCTTGAACGCTTTACTTCCTATAATCGATTGTACTACGGGGATAAAATACAGCTGAACTGGATTGTTGTATTGATAAATACATCAATACTCTAGGTCTAAATTTATCACAATTTGTCCGAAAATTCTAACAGGTAAAAATTTTTCCTCAGGTGGCTACCTCAGACAGACAAACCTGTCAGCTTTTTCAACCTCTGATACGCTTTATAGATATGCTAATGGCCGAGCATAGACTAGACAGAATCGCCCCTGAAATTAAATGCTTGCCGCACAAACTAAAAGCTGTTTGCATCGACCCAGTTCTCAGATCCCATCAGCAAAAAAGTTTGCATTTAAATGCCGGCATGTTGAACACGACTTGAAAAGGCACCAATTGTGGCCGTCCCGGTCACATATAAATATTTTTGTCAGTCGTATTAGCGAATGTAATAACTGCTGTAACTGCGTACATATCCGCGCACCTAATATGCATTTAGCTTGCCTCAGTTAGTAAACAAAGCAACAGTGACGTCATATCTGCCGCCATTATCTTGCGGGTAAAACAATTATTTTGCAGCAGGCAGTAATTAATAATCGCGCACCACAAAATCACGTTATATTCTGATGCCGCAAAATATCAGAAGTGTCTGCCTAATTGTCTGTTATTAAATTGGACAACGCGATCGATTGCTTTGCGTGATTAGGCTTACACGCTGCAATGCCAAACCAGATTTTTTGTGCATCTGCACTGGTTCGCTAAGATCGTGCAAAAAGGAAAATTCGTGTGCGCTAACAAAAACGTAGGCAACCAAAACCAAATGCATGGTTTGGCGCTGCACTTGTTGACTACATTATCTTAAATAATGATATTACCACAGTGAATTCGTTGGTTTAGCCCTTACAGCATGGCTTAAAACGTCTATGGTCTGCAAAAATCATTTCCAACTGATTTAAGATTCAAGGTTCCTCAAACCTTCCTCAAATAGTCTAATGAACTCATTTTCAACCTACCTTAGCAACATACGCAGCCAAATATAAAGCACGGTGAATGACGTCAACAAACGTGCAAATAAAAGCCAGGAAATGTTATCTGTCAATTTTTACTGAGTCCATCAAAACTGACTTAGGAACCTATTTTCTGTTTGATGTATATAACTAAAACGCCAAGCTGAATTTTACGGTATTGGACAAAACGTATGAGTCAGAGTACTGTATATAGCTATAGCAAAAAGGTAAACACCGTAATGGTTAGGTAAATGCGCTGGCCTAGATTCAACACAAAAATGGGATATTTTTTCAACAGAAATGTTGTAATATATAGGCCTACTGTATAAACACCATCGTGTGAAAAAATTTGTCACCGTGCAATAACTCATAGGTTTAAATTCGTGTCTTCAACATAGAGTTCGATGGGGATTTATGTATACAGGAGGAAATTTGTTTTATCACAACATAAATTTCGTAGTTTTTCTATTGAATCGTTTTAGTCAAAAAACTTTTAGTTAATATGGAAAATAATTCGCAAAACCTTAATGTTCCGCTCTATAGCTCTAAGGTTATCAATTATCATATAGGGAAGGAATATCTACACTCTACACTTCTACAGTATATGTACCTTGTCCTATACGTGCGCTAAGGTATCCATCGCATATTGAATCGTATGAGGAAATTCATTTGGCGCAGTCGGTTTATTTTGATACGATATTAGATGGGTGTAAAACAAATAGAGAATTCTCATTTGGGACTTGGTGACGCTAACCGTGGGTGGTAGGTTTGTCCACAAACATCTCTTTCTTTTTCGTAGGACGTGAAATTATGTGTAACTATATTAGCTTATATGCTGTTAGGCTACATACCTCTTTATGGATTAAAGACTTTGCGGTTTTCACCAAAATCGCTTAAAACAGCTTAGAGGAGTATAGCAATATATTTTGTGTTGCTAAGGTGTACGTTGTATAGTTTACAACTTTTCTAAACAAACAAGCGATATGATTGCATGACCTTCTTAAAAATGTCATAACTTTATGGAACAGCATATAGTTGTGCAAATATAAGCTACATGTGTCAGATATTCAGATAACTTGAACTTCATAAAGAAAGTAGTTCTTGTTCACATGCAAGTCGTTAAAACTTTAAAAGAATAGGCTACTGAAAGTTAACTGGGAAATATAGATCTTGATAACTTTATCAGGTTTTGCAATTAAATTAATAATCAGCTTCCAATTCTTCAAACATTCAGCGAATCACCTCTTACCTGCAGCTGTGTTGACGAGACCAACGTTCAAACATCTGCAAGGTCAAAAAGAGCTTGTCGTCATTGTGTTTTGGTTGAATGGAACCAATCACTTGGCGCCACGCAATAAAAGGGTCACTTTCGTTCGGACCTGGACAATCCACGAGTTGATATTCTTTTAGTAATCCGTTTTGATTTTGGATTCCTACAAAATCAAATTTCTCTATACTTTTGGGCGGTTCTGGGTGAGATAGTAAATGTATATTTCACGTTTCTAAGAAATAGTTTAAATTGGCATTGGTAATATGTTTTCCCTTCAAGATGGCCTATTTTAAAATGTCTAGCCTCGTATCTAAAATGGCTTTGGTTTGCTTACAAATTTAAAACGGCTATGGTTACCAAACAAATTTTAAAAACCCGTTCAAAAAGATCTATTGCAGGGATACCGAAGTCCAGAATCAGGGCACCAAGTTACAAAGCCGGAACCAATTATTATCTTATAAGTTTATAATCGTTTACGAGTTCATACTAAACGTGATTGGCTGCTTTTTCTTGATTGTTATTTGTAGGCTGATTTGTTATTTTATTACGCTATAATGGTTAGCTTTTTATATTTCGTTCCCTTAAAGAGAATGATGAAAAAATAAACGATACGAGATGGTAATCAACTTCTGGAAATTGTTATTATCTTTTTACAAATTGCAGGCAACAAAAAGTTACAAATAGGTGTTTCCGCCCGGGCTCGAACCGGGGACCTTTCGCGTGTTAGGCGAACGTGATAACCACTACACTACGGAAACCACATGAATCACGCTTTCAAAACGCAGATATAAATCAAATCTCAAAACCAGAGCGATTATTTGGAAAGAATAGATTGCTTGTATATAGCCGGTATTATCCTTCATAGATACTATTTTTCGGGCCTAATCAAGTTTTGGCTTACATAATATACTGCAAAAATCCACGCAATGTCAGTTAAAATTTTACTACAGCGGCCAGCCATGAAAATGGCATGTTACGTTTCATTCTAGTTTGTGAGCCTTACTGAGATTATGTGCAATGTATAAAACATTTTGTAAAGTAAAGTTTCTTTGAGCGAATTTAACAACTAAACTTTAATCGAAATCTTGTATAACAAAAGACATGTAACTGGATGTTAAAAGCTTTAATACTAAATTGACATGCTCACTTTTGAGCGATCTCTCATTCCATTTACCACCTACCAATAATCCTTTGTGCAGGCCTTGAAACGCATACTCGAAGGTATTTCAAAGGAACTAGGCGACAAACTTGTAGGCTTATTCCAGCCGGTACAATCCCATCTCGTTCCACGAGGTACATGCGGTTCATCTGACACATAACCAGCCAGTTTTTTGTTAAAGCCAAAGTTCTAACGTCTCGGAGGGAGTATGTTTTCCTGCAAAAACAAACCGTAGCCCATGTGACATAGGCTAAGCCTAGCCTAATTAAAACTTGTGAGTACCCATGGTCAATTTGACTCCAATTTGGACTAATTACTTTAATAAATTCCGTCGAAATGCGATTTCTGAAACATGCTTACACAGAAAAGAGACCCGGGAAGACAAGAAAACAAAACTGAAACTATAATTATATTTCTACGGTACTTACAACGATCAATGTGAAAATTAATGAATTAAGTCAATGTGCGATTTATTAATATTAGTATCTGTGTGCGTCTGTCTTCAGGAAATGGAAAATTAGGTAAAATTCAGAAACTCCAACAAAAACTACCTCTTCAAAGATTTCTGTGCTTCTTCTTCAACTCGGCACTGCACAAAATCTCCTTCAACCAGGACATGCCATTTGGCAAAAACCGAGTATTCGCCATATTTGAACAATGTCTGCAGTGATATAATCATATAATGTAACTTTAACTAAAGATTTTTGGCAATAAATTGACCTAGTAAGTTGTAAACCTGGAACTGGACCTACCGAAGTTGTCTACAAATATGCTGTTTTCAGTTGGTTAAATTTCATTTTGTGATGAGTAAGCTATAGATTTTACCGCAAGCTTATGCAATCCTAATAAAGTAAATTTTTAAAGAAAAGTTTCTTACCTGAACTTTGTTTTTTAACGGTGGAAAGTCGTAATTTCTTACGATGTCGCCTTTGTTTGGTTCAAAGTCCTGCTTTTTAAGCTGGCAACCTGCATCCTGACTTCTAAAAAATGCTGGCTTGAAATATTATCCGCTCTCAAGAAATCACCTGCATAAATTCTCTAAAAATGGTACCTGCTTCCTACCCGTCGGGTCCAAACGCAAGCCAGGAGTTCACTTTTTCAAAGGAATTGTTACGAAGCTTAATTCCTCCAAAAGAAGAAAGCGATGATGACGAGGTTACATCAAATGCCTCAGCTATCGCTAAATCCGTGTGCTTGCGATTAAGTTGCTTTTCAAAAGACACTTTACTCATTGCTTCCGTATCAGCTTCCACTTTGCTAAATTGTCCTACACTAATAAATAATATACAATCAATAAACAACAAAAACAAACATCCAACCTACACAATGCAGCTACAGTAACTGTACTCTAAAAATCATACTTGGCACATTTTTACCGATTCTTTGTTTGGTAAAATTATTATTTATGACGTATCAATACAATCATATCCGTTACCTAGAGATTTCAAGACAAAAGTTGGCACTTATCAGTTAGAGACAGACTGCTGAGGTTTAGACGTTATTTGAAGCAGAATCATACGGTAGGTGTTAAAATATCATTTTGAAGCAATGCCTAAAGCAAGACGGTTGTTTGCATGTAGTTGCATGCCCAGTTGCTGTGGAATGAGAAGGAAGAGCAAGGTTTACAAAGAGGAGGTAGGGGTTAATGCCTGGTAGTTGGTACCGGTACGTAAAATACACCAGTAGAACCTACCGTGTAGCCTACTAAGTTACTGGATGGTATAGTCTACGTCGTCAAGTAAGCTTAAATAAACTTGACAACTGATAATGCAGTACCATACTGTCCAAGTACAGTCAATTAGGGTAAAACTTCAATCTGAATTGAATTCAATTAAACTCTAAGTACCGGTAGCTAAAATCAACTTTTTGCAGGCCCACTTTCTTATAACCAAACCGTCCATCACAACAGAATGCTTGACCTACCGGTACTTACGGTGAAATAGTCACTTTCAAAATAAAAATATTTAAGCCAGTTGTCGAAGTACGTAGCTTATGGCGGACCGATCACCGGTGACCATGCTTCTAACTTATATAATTACGGTATGGTATAGGGCTATAGGCCTAGCGCCCTAGCCTACAGGCCACGGCTGTGCAACTTAACTTGTGTTAGCCTACTGACCTAATCCATAACTTTGTTTGCTTACGAAACTTAAACTGCACAATATAAACCTAATGTGTTATTTTATTGTTTTTGTTTTAGTGCGAAGATGACGATTTGGGAATGTACAGTGTGGAGACTTTTACTGAGTTATCAGAGACGCATACTTCTCTGCAGGTATAGCCTACAGTGTAAATGTTAAGCCGTATTGCGGTAGAGAATGGCAGCAGCCTATCTAATTGCATCGGCATTACTTTTTGCCTTTGCCCACAGGAGCTACATTACTGACATGTTTTATAAGCTTTGTTTCATGCTAACTACTGGTAGTCATTTTCCGCTTTTTTAAAAACAGTAATCGCTAATTATTACAGTTGATTCAGTTATTAGACTCTTACTTTTTCCAGACTGTTATATCGCTAGATCTTCATGAACCGCCTACTACATGTCCGGGGGATGAAACAGGTACGCAGTTGATATGGAAGAACACATCCAGTGGCGGGATTCACCCTGTTCACACCGGTTTGTGTGAACAGGTTCCGATTTTTAGTGACCTCTGCGAACCGGTTGTTAGCTAGCGTATATATAGGCCTGTGTGTATATCGGTCCCGGGTCAATATGGCATGCTGCTATTAAGAGAACCGGATGTTAAAATATTTGAATCCCACCACTGAACACATCATATACCAAACAAACGGTGTCACTGTCACATTCATCGCAGTTTTAGAGCGTGAAAACTTTTATACGGATTAACCCTGACTTTTAGGTGTTGTGGCTCCAGTGGAAGCCAATGTAATACAGCGTTTTAAAGCGGCATCCTTTGAGTCGGGTGAAGAAGCAGTGAACAAGACGGTTCGTTTTGACTCCAATGCCGGTGACGCAGCCCAAGGAGATTTCATCAAAATGGGCAACCGGGCTTATCGCAAAACACCCCTGAAGCAAACCACTCAATCTACCCTCACAGATTTTGATAATTTCGTTTGTAGCTTTGTTGGATCAGTGATCACTTCCGGGATTTCTTATTATTTGGCCACCTGTAGTATTCATCGTGGTTTGCAAGCGACGATATCAGTCGCGGCAAGCGACAAAAGCTCAGATTCAGGTAATCGTGTGGGGAGCTAGAGAAATAACCTGGGTTGTAATTAGGACTGTGCGCAAACCACTAACTGTATATCGAGAGTTTATAAAATGAAGAAAATAGGCGATACCAAGTACATATAAGTTTTTTTAAATTTCTGTGTTGTTTGTATAGATTGTTTTTCCTCTTGCTTGTTCGAGTTAGTAGCAATATTTGTTGCGTAATATTATTAGATACAGTCATTGGTAGTGAGTCAGAAATGAGTGAAGACGAGGCGGTATCAGATTACGTGGATCACCTGCTAGAATCAGTAACAAGTATTTGCAGCATTGCTGGGAGTGAAGTTTTCGAAATTCAATGCTCAACAGCGCCATCAGTTGAAATAGAATCAGATGAAATTGCTGTAGTTTTACAGCAGAGTCTCATAGGAAACGAAAACCCTTCAGACGGTCCGGTAACTCCACCTGATGACCTTGATCTGTCTAGTAGTGAAACTTCAGGTGGGTATGTAGAATAAAAGCCTAAAGTGGTTTGGGAGTTGCTTTTTTACATTTCACATGTGCACAATTTGGAATTAACTTACTGTATATGCATAATAAAGTCGTTAAGATTATTGTTGTTTGGCAGTTTCAACGGAAGAACTATCCCCTAGTCCATCACTGGAATGGGATAACTATGACTTGAACCTTGTTCAACTCGAAGGTATTGTCACTCCGGTGGACTGAAGCTCTGCGCGTAGCACATTTAGCAGGTGTAGTGGACGTTGTTACCCATTTCACAGTTCTTCGTTCGTTGTGCGGCTGTGTTAAGTTCTTTTTTATCATTTTCTTTGCTACAACGTAGTTGCTTCTTTACGCTTTGTTTCTGTTCTGTAGTTTTAGCATTATACGGTGCAAACGGTTCTTTTTATTGCTTTCGTATTCGAGTAATGCGAAATACATCGTACCCAATTGAAAAATACATTCGATTGAAACGTTTGTTCATATATTCTCCGCAAAATTCGTTTGCCAATTTCGTCACACTGCGATGAAATGTCATATAATTGCATATCTATAATCATTTTAAGTTTGTTTTAGGGAAAAAAGGCTTGCTTAAAATTTATTACACAGACAGCAAGTACAGTAGACGTAACACCGATGAAAACACATAAGTAAAAGCAAATGCTATTATATGCTTTTAAGGTACATTGAAGTATATGTTGAAAGCAGACAGCACAAAATAAGAAGATAAATAATTTCGTGATGAATACAAGGACAAATGTTAATCGACAGATAAAACACCACTAAGTACGACGACAAATAAAAACATGAAGCTCTCAAACGGATAGAGCTCGCCTTGGGAAGCCATCATTACCTGTACCTCAACAGCTGGAAGTACCGGCTAAGACAACAAAGAAAACTGCACGTTCTTACACTTCTGGTGGGCGATAGTGCGGAGATGGAAGCTTTGGTATAGTGACGCTGATTGATGTCTGTTCCGCCTGAAAAATATCAATACGTCAGATGCGATAAAAACTTTATCAGGACATGCGAACACGACCCAAATACTTTAACAGTTGTGCAACTAATATCGCAAAAACATTTCAGCAATTGCAGTTTAAACTGTACGCATCAGAACTGGCAAATAAAGAAATTTCCGTACCTCCACTGTGTGAGTAGGAATGTGGAAGTCCTGCGGGGTTGCATCACTGTCCGAAGAGTTTTCTTCATTCCCGTAAGAAAGAAACTCGGTTGTCTCAACCGTAAGAAAGGGCTGAGCATGAGAAACTTGACTGCTGCTCTTCAAAGCAGCACGTGATTGATCGTCACTCACGCATCCGAAAAGGTCACTACTGGTCAACTCGCCGATAGCTTGGTATCCCTTGCCATAGTGGCTGGGAACATTTCCAGAATCTCGGAGTACAGCGGCGGTTTGATTGTTGTTCATGCCTGAGTAATTGCTTTCGTCACAAGCACGGCTTTCGGCAACAGTTTCCCACATCTGGTTATGTCTTTCGTTCAGTTTTTGATGGTGGAGCTTAGAAAGGTAATTTTTGGTTTAATTATCATGAAGTCGCTAGGTATTCGTGTGTTTGTTGAAAGTTTTAGATACGTTTCGAGGGAAAGTGCCGGTTGCGGTTGAATTACATTTAACAAACACTTCCTGCTATCGTTAAATGTGAAGTGAAGAAATTAAAAATTAAAACGTCTTTCATGGGTTCATTTTGTGAGGCATAACAAGTAAAACATATAGACCTTTTTGTTCAAGTAAAATACAAAGGTTTCAGCTGCTTGATTTATCAGAATGTATAATTAACAGGGTAAACGCATGCTTTCAAAACTTTGTTTGTTAAACAAGTAAAGGACCATTGTTCAGGCATCACCAGCTTTGTATACACTTTACACAGACTTTTGTTGCTTCAAAACAAGACAGGAGAAAGGACATCTCGAAAGATAACACAAAGGTTATTATGAAACATTATTATAAAGGCCAATTTCTAGGTGCTGTAAGTTTTTCGTGTCAAAAATTACGTCAGTGATGTATAAATAAACTGTAAAAGTACGGTAATCCTACCATCGATCAAAAATAGCATTAAAAGCTGCAAATTTATGGAAATTTTTCCAGTAAAAACCTGGTTCAGAAAACGTGCTATGTGATATTTTTCCAGGTCGTTTTTTAAGTGGGCTTACGGCTTATTGTCACGTGACTAAAACTGCTCTTTATAATAATATAAGAAAACTTCTTGGTACTTTTGCCATAAAATACATAGAGGCTTATGCCAGAATGGTGATACAAAATAGTGCATTTGCCCATCAGAATCAAACACAAGACAAACTGACTTTGAAGGAAGTTAAAATTGGCCATTTACTGAAACGCAACTCACTTCGTGCATGTACAGAGCGCTTACGCTCATTTCCAACGACGTCACTGTACGGGTATCATCGCTTGACACAAATGCACCGGGTGATGCATTGACCGGCAGGGATCGATTAAGTGAAAAGGGACCGGATGGACCTTAAAGAAATAAAATTCAAGTTTTAATTTCGCGAAAATATGGGAAAACTGGCTGGTGAAACGTAGTTGTCAAAATAATAAGTTAACCACTTGTTCGTTAAGTTACAATTACGATAAAGCCGAAAACTGTAAACATACTGAGTAATGTGAACAAACATAACCTGGCTGTGCAAGCAGGATGGATGAGACCAATCCATCTTTCACGCCCTCTACCGGTCCTTCACTTGATGTAGCGCCGCGATATACTTCCGCACGCTGATGCGTCTGAGTCACGATGGACGAACCTGGTACAAGTAGAAGTAGAAGTAATTGATAAATATGCGCAAAATGTATGATAAATACTGTATGTAAACTCATGTTTTCCTTCGTCTTTAATCAGACTTTGGTTAACCATTAATCTATAAAGATTTATCACAAATTTCATTGGAACTGCTACGAGTGATTCACTGTGTCTATAAACATCACTAAAAACAAATTGAGCAAAAAATGCTTGAAAAATCGCATAAATTCCCGTATTTAATACAGTATTATACCGTTTATACGACATGTTTACACGCAAAATATTAAAATCATTCAACTGCCACACACCCTTCATAAGACGGAGTAAGGGGTGAAGTATTACGCAATACAATGTTTTGCTTGATGATAAAGAAACAGGCATGAGAGGTATGGCGCACTCGTTGAAATTGAAAATAACAAAGAAATCATTGAAATAAAAGCAACACAGATAAGTGGATTATATGGGCGTATACCCGATCAAAGTTAAGATGAGATTAATCTGTTAATATGGTACCTGCGTGAGGAATAAAACTTATCTCACCTGACCAGTTAGATCGTCTAAACTTTACTCATGACCAAACCGCGCGCTCTTCCAGCCGATTGTTTATGCGTTAGAGTGGTTAGACAAAGCTTCAAAACTCACGACAAAATTTCCCGACGTGAGCGCAAGTTAATAAAACTGCGGTTAAACGTTTGCGGATCTAGTCGGCCAATAAGCGGCAAAAGCTGTCCGTGCTGCGGCATTCAGACAAGTATCTCATTGTCGGCAGGTTTGAAACCCAAACAAGCCACAGAGCCTCCTCTAAAATTGCATGGTATTGGCTCGCACTATCGGTGCTTGTACTTGAGTGTCACTGGTTTGATTTTGGTGTGGTTTAAAACGGGACCCGCCAAATCTGACACGCTATTGAAATATTGAAGTGTAAGTACTTTACATCCGACTTAAGTTTGACAAAGTTATCGTCACTGAGCTATAAAGGAAACGCCCATGCTTAACTTAACGACTTGAACAAATAATGCACACAGCACAGCCTTATAAGTAAGTTGAAGCGCTCAAGTTCACAAAACATAACGCCTTTCACCAAAAACAACGTTGAAACGATCATTACCTGTTACACGCCATCAACTAATGATATTTTGACGGACGGTGCGCAACGCCCCTGTTTGTGGCGCTGGGTGCGTGGGTAAAGATTTTTGTAACTTGATGTTGGCTATCAGTAATGACAATGAAGTCATACGCACTGGGGCGTGTGCAAAACTGGTGATGTTGAAAGATCTGAAAGACGCGTTTTTTGTTGATTTGCCAAAGTCGGTTTGTTGTCTTGACAAGAAGCGAAAAAACTTTCATACCTAGTGTACGAAAAATGTTCGACTGACGTGAATTTATAAAAATACTTGCGCTTTTTTGCGATTTGCAAACCTGAAAACATTTCCTCGAAAAAGTGCAGGAAAATACCAGAAAAGTCATCCGACGTTTAAAGTGGATTATTCATCGTCAAACGCAACATCACACGTAAGCCAAATAAATGGCGATTGCCAAAAAACATTGTTAACTTGTCACGTGCTAACTCATTAGCCATTTAATCAAGATCTCGCCGATCGAATTTGCGTAGGTGCATATATAATATATATGCCGTAGTACAAACGGCAAAAAGCAGGTGAACGTTTTCGTGTAATCAGTGATCAGAACTGCGCTAGGTTTCGAACGTGGCGTACACTTGCTGGTTTAGCGTCAGTAGCCGTCATGCACAACAACAATGGCCGGTTTCATCTTCTCTACATTAATCAGCTTATGTAGTTTAACTGGCACAGAAAAATCTTTCTTAGCAGTAAGTTCGTAAAGAATTCTCCTTTCGTTGGCAAATTTTTCCATATTTTTATCGGTTAGCACGCGATCTAAAGTTCATTACCTGCGTAGGCTTGAGCATGCGGAGGTTTGAATTCTAAAATATGTTGATAATGACGAAAACAAAATAGTTTGAGGTCGTGCGAATTATAGCTGTTGGCGTTCACTTAAACGTCGGATGGAAATGGCACACGGGGTGAAAAATATAACTACGCAATATTTTGATCTTAATTAGGCAATGACGGGATTCTTTCAATTGTGATGTCATAATCGGAGATGCGTAGTGGTGGAGACGAAATCGGCGCTTTCGGGGAGAGTCACAAAAAACCTAATCGAGTTACAAATTTTCGGTAAGTTTTGATCAAAAAGTGATCGTTTAGTGTAAAAAGTTATTTTTATCATCCCTATCGCGCTGTATAGATATAGTTTTAAGATTGCCCAAAGCATGAAAAATTTTTTAGGAAGTCCTACATTCATCAAACTGGGCAATTTCATCTATGCAGTTGTTAGAGAATTCTTCAGCTGCCACGCGTATGACAAGTGATAAAAAAATTTCAAGATAAGCAAGTTCATTGTGACTCATAATCAGCTTTGCTGACGTAAAAATAAATAACGTACATATCGAATTTAAATGTTGTGTCTATACTCAAAGCAATATTAGATAGCCGATAACGTAGTGGTTAAAACTGCCGAAAATTGGAAATTTTAAGGTATGCAGAAATGTTTAAATGGTAAGGCGATCACGAAAATGATACATGATCGTTTCACTATAACTGTATAATGTCAGGGAGAGTCATTTATAAAAAATTTTTGAAGTAACAAAAAACGCAAAAAGTAAACTGGAACGAACACTGGCTTTTGTTTGCAAAAAAAACTTCAGTTAATAACAGAGTAAGATGACATACCTTGCGGATGTGGTTGCTCCTTCAGCGAAATTCCGCTCATTAATGTGTTCCCATAAGTCGGTTGAAGGAAGGTGGATCCCTGAAAGAAGAAAATAATTAATTTTCCTTTTCTCACATGGGCCAAAGAATGCATGTTGTGTCATTGTAACATAGCTAAGTATGTACAGTACCGGTACATTAACTTGAGAATTTATTAAGAACCTTAAATTAGACAAAACTGAATGTCGTGACCTCAAAGATTGTGTTAAACCAGTATCTCCACTTCGAAACTGGTTACGTTAATCTATGGGTCAGTTGCGTAAACCGATTTTCAAAGAAATCCGCGGCTTACTATACGTGTATAACTTCAATAAAACGAATATGTTTGAAGCATAACAATGTCGCGCTACGCTTCTCTGTGAAAAACAATGTGCGATTGGAGTAACAAGGCTTTCAGCGTAGCCGAGAGGCAACTATGCTATATGTTGCGGGCAGATGAAATCCGGTACTTTTTCCATGGACTTGTTAACAACGTATTTTTAATACGTCTGCCTGCCTATATTATACGAAAACTCGCACGCTCAATTAACAACTACTTAAGTCGAATACAAGGCGACGTTTCAGTGGCATTAAAAAGCGTCACAGTACACGTTATGACAAAGCAAACCTATACTTACCATCATACTACCGGAACCGAGTATATTTAAAGATGTCAGAAGTGGATTTGGTGCGCTTTGGTAATGGCTGACGTTCAATGCGTCGTTCTTAGCATTGACCTGGTTAGAATAAAAACCATGGAAATGAGCAAGCGAACAAGATGTCTGAACCTCCTTGGCTGCCGGCAAATAATCATGTACGGCAAATGCTCTGTGGTTCGCTATGAAGACAAGCTTTCGAAAATGTCACCGGACTTAAAAGATAACATAAAATAAAATACTAAGATATATCCTTGACGAAATCGTGATATTATTGTTGATATGACGTCATTTACTTGATAACGAGTGCGGTTTCGGGCCAGTTCTGACGTCAAATGGAATTAAACACTTGCGCATAAAATTTCATAAGCGATAAGTAGCAAACAAAAACAACGCGACAGCCAGCATCAAATAGCTAATCCGACAGCTCGTAAGTCATAAGATAAATAGGAAAGGACCTAATTGGATTATCTACCTTTAAATTAGTCAGAAACTTCTCTTCATCTTCGGGAGCTCGCCATTTCGGGTTTGTCGCGGCAAAATGCATCAACGACAGCTCTGTTTTACCATCGTCAGCCTGGTACGAATGCGGCGGTTCGTCAATGTCCGTGTTGTGCCACTAGACGACAGTAAAGATCTTAGAATTGCCCAAATACCGGGTATAACTGGCTAAAACCAGACTAAGCAACCACATACACATGACCTATATACTCGTCACAGTGGTAATGACTACGATCTTAACGTAATGCGTGGGTTTAGTCCAATTAGGGAAGCAGTAAGTTTTACTAATAAACCTGGCCAGCGTCAGATGCGCATCTTGTAAAACCATGTGAACGTTTTTTGACAATAAGGTTTACGGAAAAGTACAAAGTGCCCATACATATTCAAGAAGTATCAACAAAACACAGTATACCATGGGAGAGAAATTTGGCTTGAAGTGTTCGCTGCATAACTCCATTATTTCTAAGAAACACATTAGGGTTCTGGTAAAAATCTGCCACTTACCCTTGGATCTCCGTGTTTGTTTATGTCGAGTTGGGCAAAAGAGCATACATCCCCAACTCCAGCAATGTCGATAGTGAAGTTACGGAAAAAGTCGACGATCGCCAGAGATCGCTTTCGCATCCAGAAGATCAAAATAAAGGGAGTGAAAATCGGAGAAAAAAGCTCTTCCAAGATGTAAACCTTTGAATAATAGAAAAAAGAAGCGCACATTACTACAGTTTATATGAAATAATAATGCATATTATCACCTCTTTACAAATGGTTTTTTATTACAAATAAACTGTTTTGCTAAAATTTACATTGTCATGAAGACAGTTAAATCTAACAAAAAAGGAATACTGTATTGAAGTTGGTGCAGAACAAAATGGTTTTGCTACTAGCTAGTTGGTTAATAACAGCCATTTGTTTGTTTCAAAAAAAGTGTCGAAAGGCTGTTATAATGATGTATCCACAATTTCTTAAAGGTATATGTTTTTCAACAAGTTAATTAATAATGCACTTGTTAACCAGTATGACATAAAATACTGTTTCAATGAGCCTGTTATTTACAAAAATTAGTAGCAAAATTTTGCTGGTGCTGCACCAAATGATCGATAGTGTAATGGAGAGATCGCTGGACTTATTATTATGGACTTGCAATATTTGTTTAACTTGTAAAGGTGCCATAATGTAAATTCCTTGTAGTGTCCCTTGACAAGGTATAAATGACGCGCGCTCGCTTCTGATTAGCGGTCATAGTCAAAAAAAATCGGACAAAATTTAAAAAAAATGAAAACAAAGTAAGATATGCCAATCGGAATAAACATTGAGAATCTTCGCCAAAGTTTAGTCGTGCAAAGACATATTTCAAAAAAGGGATAAAGATTCCAATACCATAATAGAAACTAACCTATTTTCGCAACTTGAATGAGTACAAAAAAAACAACTGTAACAGGAAATAGCTCGCCAAATTCTTCGTTTGCAAACGTGCGCGGTTGTTGAAACTGGCGTCAAGCCAAGTTACATAACTGACACACGCACTACTTGACCCTTGACTAAGTACCATAATGCCACAGAAGGTTAGGTCAAAGGTAACAGTAATTTTTCAAACTTCGAAAGCATGCTGCCCCAAGTAATAACCAGGTAATGACTAATGAGACAATAAAACATTGTGAAAACGTGCAGGGTGAGGCCGACAGGCTTATGCAAAAGTGATTTACAAACAAAAACTAAGTGAGTGGTAGTAGCCAGAAATACTAGGCAAGGCTTTCAAATTTGTGAACTAATTGAACACATGTTGGTGTTAAACTTAAACAAAATTGTCATAAAACTGATTATGCAAATACCACAAAGCAGCAACAATATCCATAAAGATTACACTGCAATCAGCAAGGTTATCTGTTATATTTATTATTAACCGTTACCTGCTTGTATTCTGATATTTGATAATTTTCTAACTAAAAACGTTATCAAACAACAAGCAAACAAAACTTTTCGACACCAAGCTTACACGTGTAAGATACCAGCAAAATACAATGCTTAAACTTGCAGTGTGTTCATCACTGACCTGTTGTTGATTTTCAAAGTTAAAAGTTAAAGTAATTATACTACATATATAAATAACTAAGAAACAATGGTATGTTTACCGCTTTGTACTGGAAGAGATGAGAAAATTCATCTCTAACTTGATAAGTGTGGGCTTGTCCTCTCCAAAAGTCAGGGGCATAATGCACTTGGGCGACAACAGTACACATCAGCTGCTCAGGACGTAACACAGCGTGCTGAAATAAATATGAACTTGTCAAACAGTAACAATATTGAACTTAACTAATAGTAATAGTTCTACAGCTGTGGCTTCATTCTAAAATTAGGCTACAGTTAGTGACGTCTTCATTTAGTACATACATACATACAGTATGACAAACGTTATATGTTTTGACAAGAAAGGCAACTACGTAGTAATTAAACAGCACTATAATTAGAAACAATAAAAAACTACAGTGATTTCCAGACAAAGTCTGCAACTTGAGCCTGAGTATTTATGCAAACTTATCTGGTAGGTGCAATACTTAGTAATTGTCAACACAAATGGTTGTACGGTGAAACTTAACAAAAAACAGCAATTGTTCTTTTACATTTACAGTACTTCCCGTTGTCTCATATACTGTATCATGTTTCAGATTTAGAAAAACGTTTAGGTTATAGTATTGCAGTACAAATGTGTAACAGAGCCACAAACAAAAAAGGCATAAAGGCGTGTTGCACAAAAGCAGTTCTAAGCAACTCAAAAAAGTAACAAATATATTGCATATTAACTTGAATTCAGAATGCGTGCAAAATGCTTGCAGACTTACCCAGAATGCAAACTTAAGTGAGTGCAAACTTCAAAAGATGTTATGTGCTATACTTTCGATATGGAAAATTTCTATGTTATTTACAATGTTATGTCATGTTATTATGTCACTTGACATCAACCATTACATCACCTCATCAGGTGTCAACGATGCACAGACAGCAACTATAACACCACAGACACCCATGACAGATATAAAATGGGCAATTCTAAGGGAATCTTCATCCAATAAACTTAAAAATACAAGGAGTGCGAGAATTGAACCGGCGAAAAATCCAACATTTCTAAAACAACAGATCAACGAGTTTGTTATTAAAATTTTCCAATCATGTGATACTGTCTTTTAATTCAAGTATAAAACTTTTACTTTATTTGAATTTTTTATCTTTATCCATCATTATGGATAATTGTACAAGAAACAAAAACAGCTTGACAAGTGTCATTATTAGTAAACTTGGATACTAAGCAAGCATATTATCTCAGTTAGTACTGGTGGTACACACAGAAATTCTCCAGTTCAAGCAAAGCACAACCATACCTTGCTACAAGGGAAATGGTGGGTGAGTAAAACGCCTTCATGTAGCTTGACGCAGGCTTGTAAGCACGATTCAATCGAGCTTCAAATTCGTGAGGAAGTTCATTAAAATGTCTGCAAATTATCATAATAAAGATAACTACATATAAATACAATGATTTTTAAGAATCACATAAAGCTATTTTACTCCACAAAGCCATGCTTGAAAGTCTGTCAGCAGCATGTAATAATAAACGAAAAAAGTACACATAAACCCAGCGGCGTATTTAGGATTGCATTAAAGGAGGGCCAAAAGTTTTTAAACACTGGTTTATAATTTTCTATTTATGTCAAATCGTGTACCCCGTCCCAAATGCGTGAAGTGCAAAAATTTTGGGATTTTACAGTTCAAAAAACACATTGAAGCAAATTTGAAAATTAATTGTATTCTCAATTCTCTTATTTATACATACAATAGAGGTCAATTTATGGTGTATACACAATCTGAAACGCTGTATAAAACGATTTTGTACGACAACATGTAACAACAATTTTAAAACGCCCTATACCCATCAATTAAATCTTTTCCCATAGGTTATAGCCAATAAGTAGCTACAAACAAGGAGATGCAATAAACGAGCAGGAAGAAAAGATGAAAAACTGCCAATGGCGCAACAATGGGTTCGTGAGGGGAGCATGGCCCAGTGACTTCCTCCCTAAGTGCACTCGTGCATACAACTTATCAACGTGTTGGTGTCATCCTGTCAAGATATATCATCTACTAAAATGGCAATGTCAATGACAATGCTTCACCTACCTAAGATAAAGTTTTGCATATGTCGACCATTTCCGTGCACCAAACCTCCCTGGATCACGTTTTAGAAGTTCAGCGTAACTAAAAAAGGAATAAAGAACCTGCCACAGAAATATTGCCGGAGATAAAATCAGATTTATGATGCCGAGCCAGAGCAAATTATTGGATAGTTGCCTTGCCAGGTCTTCCCTCCTGCCTTTGAGCTTGTACTCATCCTGGAATTATAACATATCAATTCATGAACTTCAAAACCTTTACAGAAATCATTTAGACTAGAGCTCATGAATATTCTAATCTATTAATTGTAATATTGTCCAAAGAATTTTTTATACAAATCAATTCAAATGATACAATTTTTAACAACAAAAGCTGATAATAGGCACCATTGGCATTGAAACCACAAACATTGTAAACTCAAGTAATTGGGAATCTACAAGTGAAATAAATGTATCGTTGTATCGATTTCAAGTAACATAAGACTCCAAGCATGTAATTAAAATAATAAACTGGCACTGTCCGCACATGACTTTCACCATATTATTCTGAGATCAAAGCGTGTTAACTGTTAACATTGCACCATGGTTGTTCTGTGAAGTTACAGGCATTTAATTATGAAAGAAGCAACATAGCTTATAATGCTCATTAAAAACCAAGTTTTGACTATGATATCATAATAGATAATAATCATAGGAAATTGTATTACCTTCATGTGATAGCTGTTTGCAAATATGGCCCGAGGTCCCCAAAAAAATATTAGTTCCATATTGTATTTTAGGCTTTGAGTAAAAAATACAATATCACCTAATAACGGAAAATTCATTCTTGGTGGCAAAAGACCTTTGTTCACCATTGCTACCATATAATTCTTGAATCGAAGAATCCTGCAATTCAATATCAATTTCATTAAGTGTTTTTGTATGCTCCATAGTCCTTTCTGATTCAGGTTACTTTTAATAAATTTGGTTTCTCTAAAAAATGCTACTCACTTATAGTTATATGCAGATTTAATATACTGCAATATTGAGATTATTACATGGTAACTCATACACTATATACAAGCAAGCTAAACCATGTACAAATTGTAAATGTCAGCTGCAAAAAACAAATAAATCTAATCTTAAGCTAAATATTTGGCCAAGCCAATACTTGGTCAATTCCTAGTTACTAGGACAAAAAATAATTCAAAGATAAATTATAAAACACAAACTACAAAGAGACAGATCTACTAGAGCTGTTAAATGCAAGCATCTCTTTGTATATTAATGTACACATGAATTAAACACCTGTTGTAAATGTCCAGTTCTGTAAGCTGTTGCTTGTGAATGCACATCTGTTGTTCCTCCTGCACAGACATCAGTCTTCTTTGAATTTCATGCCAAGTTAAGTTGTCTAGCTCATTCTAAAAGATCGAACAGGATGCATTAAATTTGAATTCATAGTAATACAAAAGTTTAAACAACTCAAAAAATTAGCACAAGGAATGTGATATATACAGTGTTACGATATAAAAAAACGGAGGATGGGAAACAATTTCAGATTTCAAGCAAAGAATGATTTTCGTTTCAGAATTTTCAAACAAATCTATCATGAATATATGCTGGCAAAAAAGAAGCTTTATAAACTTGAATTAGGTTGAAAACTAGATCCACCTTTTTCACCATCTTAGAAAACACATTACGCCATGCAACAATACTGTTTTATAAGTTTATATAAAAAGCAATACAACAAACCTGGTTACCTGGTACCATCTACTGCTACAATATAACTTATGTTTTGAGTTTATTTAAGACAAATATGAAAATTGCAATTGGTTATACCTCTTTCACATGTAACGCCATCCTGTAGAAACGTCGAATATCGAGAAGTTGGATAAGATTAAAGACTATTTTGATTGCTTTCAGTAACCAAACTACTAATGCAATTATTAGCAGAAATGAAAGCCAGGTATGGTTCCCAATCCTAGTAAAACGAAAGTAGTTATCAAAACACAGGATAAACTAGCAAACACACAAACACAGGATCAGCTAGGTATGAAAAGCACTAATTTTCATGTCACATTATTAATGAAAAGAAAAATTGTATTTCATCTTAAGATATGGGATAAAATATTCTGTATCAGTAAAATATATCACAGTAGACTTCAAAGTTTATTGTGAAAAAAAGACATTCACGCACTAAAACAATAATTAATTCGAATATCGCATATCCACCGACTACAAACAATGACCCCAGAATTTTTTCCTACATGGACGTTTTGGGATACTGGTTGCCAAATCTAAAGTTGGTAAGAATTTTAGCTCGATAAAGAGCTCATTGGCCAGACTAATCTTCGCAACCTTATTTCAGACACAACCATGTGCTAATAATGATAAGACTTAAGAGGTCTGCATGGGTTTTGGTGAAACCGATATAAAAAATTTATCAATTTATGACTTTATTGGTTTAAAGTCGTTATTTTTAAATAAATTAATTATCTATAGAAATACCATATTTGGCAAAAATTGTTTCAAATTCATATGTGATCACTACATATAAACTAATAGAATTCATTGTAACAAATTAAATTCGTACTTGCTGTCAAAAATGCTTATATTGGCTAAAATATTAACTACAAGCTATGTTATTGAACTCATTGTTAAAAAATTGAATCCTATTTACCTCATAAAATTCAATCCCATTTACTCAACATATAAAAAACTAGAGTTACTCTCGGCTAGGTTTATCAAATTTTCAATGAGTTAACTTAAACAACAATACCAGTACACATTATGATATCACAATGATTCAAATATGAACTAGAAAAGGACGCCGAGAAGCAGACCTGGATGTGTGGCAAGCTAATTCTTAGAAATATTCTTATTAGTACCTTTCAGGACAATCTGAACGAAATATATCTGTGAAACCGACTTTTTCAGTTGTGTTGTTTGAATGAAACTCAGGTGGAAGCTTATCCCCAAACAAAATATTGTAGTCCACACAGACAGCCAACAAAGTGGATACCACAACAACAAACACAAATTGTCTAAAAAGAAATATAAAAAAAATTTGAAAAGATACAAATTTTGGTACAAAGTTAATGACATGGCCCTCGAAAGCATACTTTTCTTCTTGACAAATCTTAGTTTTGTAAATGTATAGTATCTTCAACTTACGCAAGTTTGAAACACTGTTCTAGGATTATATACAGAAAACCGTGCTGTTGATGGTACTGATAAACACGTACAAAGAAATTATCAAGATCTTCTATGTGATGCCATCGTGCTGTAAAAGCGCAAATAACATGAATTTTATAATTTAACCTCAAAAGTATAACAAAGGAATTACGAATAAAAAACACATGGCAATCAAAATAACATAATAATAATTATAACATAATGTATTTTAAAATAATATGCATACCTTTATTGGTATCTGGCACAGGCATAAGAAAGGCACCTTCATGGCATCCATTGTCTTCTTCATTTGGTGAATCAAATTTGTAATAGCTGGTATGAAACTCACTCATTGGTTTTCAAAATATCATATTATTCAAAACACTTGATACAGATAGGCAATACTGTACTGAAACTAGAATAACAGCTGAAAAAACTGGCCAAAATTGTGCTGTGATTCAGGAAAAGTTTATTTATATAGGATATCATACTGTATATTTAGAAAAAAGTGCTCTATACAAATGCATACATTAGATGTCATTATTAGCAGCAAGCCGGAATCTAATCATAGTAAATACAGGTTTGAAAAATAAAAAAAAGATTCTTCTTAAATGTTTTACACAAAATTGGAAAACAATTTTTTGTAACATTTCACTTAGAAAATTCTTGCTAAATGCTAAATTCTTTGTGATTAATTCTGTATGGCTGATTTCTTTTTATGCATAACACATATGCTGTTGTTGTAACAAATGTAATAAAAGGTAATATCCCATAGTGGAAAGTGTGGTATCTGCATAAGATCCATCAACGGGCTCACCAAACTTCTTTATTTTCACACCGATTTATAACAAATTACCAAGAAAAACTGATTGTTTGAACGCCAATTTATAAAAAATTAACAAAGAATTGAGGCTTCAGTGTGCGACCTCACGCCAAATTTTGCGTCCTTGCACGCATAATTTTTCTTTGAAAATAGCTAACTTTCCGGTCGGGATAATCTTCAAACTGTCTTTGACTTCGACAAATTTTGGCATGATCGCTTGCACTAAAGCCTTCTTTTTGTTTGTTTATTTTAAACCACAGTCCAAGCAAGCAACCAACTTTGCCTGGTTCGTTTGTTATAAATTGGTGTGGACAAGGAAAGGATCAACATGCACATGGGAGAAAAACCCGACGCCAGTCAGGGAGTCTGACCGCGAGCTAATTTGCGTAACTGTCCTTGCACAGGTCTGAACCAGACTCTCATCCTAAAAAAATCCTACATTCAAATTTTATTTTTCCGACAGGTTTAACATTTTATGATGTTAACAAACTAAAAAGTAACTTTAGTTTCTTCCTTAACGTTCTATACTCAGTAAACTCATAATAGAAGCAATTACAGGTTACACCAAATCTGTTCCATCTTACTCACAACGCAAAGACATATAAGTTTCAATGCTACATTGTCTGCCTGTATTTGCTGGGTAACTGTGATGTGCAATAAGTAAAAGATATAATAAAAGTGATTGTGATGCAGTTAGAAAACAATGTGATTGTGAAAAGTAGGCTTCAATACAAAGAAGAAAAACAGCAGTTAGCTTTTATAACCTTTCGACTCACACAAATTGCGCGCAGACTCTCGTGAGGGGAATGACGCGAGTCGCATTTGGACTCGCACCAAATTTGTCGGATTTTCAACCCTGACGTTTATGTGTCTAACAAGTGGGTGTCCCAGACTTTCCACAATGGCAGTATGGCCTAGTTGATAATATAAACTGCTTGATAATATCCTTGCAGCTTGGGGAAAACATTATTTCTGAGTTTTATGCAATAAGACAGACTGGAAAGTTTGCTGTTTTTGGGTAAGAATTCCCCTGTACAACACGATGAAACAATAGCCATCATATGCATAATTAATTTATATCTTCCGCTTATTACCTCTTCTAGTATCTTTCCAATGTGTACTAAGCTTTGCAACAAAACAATTATATATCCTATTAATTATGAACAAATTAATACAAATTTCATCAAAAATATTGTTGCTTTTTTGTAACAAATTTATTAATGTTAGAACGCTGTTAGTAGTTATCGTTTTTGTTTTATACCGGCATTATATTTATTTCCATGCAGAAATGTTTTCGCATTGCGGCATTGAATTGCTAAAATCGCAGCATAGGTATGGTATGGAACGTTTGTATGATACGCTAGAGATCTCCGGCATGGCGAAGGAGCCAATATCGTTATGCTACTGGCGTACATAACAGCTTCGGCCTTTTTGGTGTATTGTCACAAGATGTCAAAAGAATCACAAATACAAAGATTGCAAGTGAAATGATATTCCGTTTAGCCTAGTTTCATCTCTTGACAGTTATACAGACGCATAGGCCTATATACCCCTCGCAATTTCTCGATATCTCATAACCAGAACGAAACCCAAAAGTAATAGCCTAACAGGGCAGTCAGCCAGCAGGGTCAATTTTAACATTGCTTTCCCATAGGTTATTGCTGTGCATTCTTGACGTGCAGTACAAATGCAGCCTTTAAGAAATGAGCCAAAGTAGATCAAGCATTCCAGCCAATTTATATCAGTTTTGGCTTAAAACCCTCCAAACTCCAAAAACCAAAGACAAAAAGTCTATAGGCTATAGGTGCAGATTAAAGCTTTAATTTCTTTCTTGTCCACTTCGTTGCTTCGTCTTTAATCTTTATAACCAGAACCAGCAAAACTAAACATGTAAACTTATGTCAAATAATTTCATGTCATCCGATTGTAGAATGATTAGGCTAATCTACCTAGACGAGCAAACCTTCAAATCACGCCCTTCGCCCCTTCACTCTTTGATTTGTTTTCATGTTGTGATTAATTTTTATTCGTTGTTCACCTGATCTCTGTTATTGTTAAAGGGTTAAAGGTCAAGTTATGGATATCAGGACAGATGAGCACAAAGAAACTGTTGCCGACATAGCTTTATTTTAAGTATCTACAAAAGATTGACTTCAAATTTAAATGTAATATATTTAACCTATTTTATAAAAATATAGCAAATTTTGGACATGCAGTATTATAAACAAAAAATTTTATGATTAAGTTTTTGTTTGTTGCTCGTTTGCTTTAGCGCTCACACACTTTAGAATGGGATGAATGAAATCGGTGATGAAAGTTGGTTCATCTTAAATACTGTATAAAGTCATTCAAATCAAACATCGAAGACGTCCCGGTTTCCTTGAACAGTTTCAATTTTGAAAGTTGTGTGGTATGGTACCAAGTATCATTATTTTTATCCTAGGACTGAGAAAATTCTTCACGTATGTCAGGATAGGTTTTAAAGGTGATTTCATCACTGTTTTGACTATTGAGCTTACCTGATCGACTGTCGATTCCTTCCACCAATTACATCCGTAATATCGACATTGTTTTATACAGTTACAACAGCACCTCGCGAATACGTATTGTTAGCTTATTGGAAAGACGGCTTTCACAAATAGGATGGGCTATTTGCCTTCATAATTGACAATAACGTTGCATTGTATTTCTGATCTATCGCCAATATTTCCTCTTGGTAGTGTTATCGTATAACTTATAAAGCGAACTTACAAGTCTAGCGCAGCTAACCAAAATATAAGCTATCTTACACTAACCCAACTATGGAGTAAATGACAGTAACAGCAATGCTCTATAACTAATTACTATAAACGTCGCAGTCATTCGAAATAATTAATTCGGCTTAGTCAAACACTGGTTTGACAATTCCCACAGCTCTGAGCTGTTTAGGTCCGACCCATTTTCCTCCGCTGATGTGGTCAAAGGAACAATAAAACATAAAGTGGGTTATGCGCGTACAGAAAAAAAATTATTAAAAACGAATGAACGATTTAACTGAAGTGTTGAATTGTTGTTGTTGTTGAATTGAAGCCAACCGAAGTAGTTAGTGGAACTAAAGTGCAGCAATAGCCTGTACTGTCTTCAATATCCAATTGCACGTTCCCTACATCAGACTTCCAAGAAATGGCCACCTGTGAAGAACTTAGTGATCTTTGATTAAAGGTATTGTCTTGTGGATTATTTATACTGCGTAAAAGTAAAACACATCATACAAAAATATAGCAAAAGAAGCGCTTGCTAATTATGCAAATAACCGCTGACAATAATAGCCGCAGCTAACAACAATGGCAGCATGAACACAGCAAGACGCCGCCAAATCAACGAAATGCTCAATTTCGACTCTGATCATTTCCATGTTTTCTATGTAAAACATCATCATTGCCTTTGAAATTGCAAACAGAAACTTATTCAAGATGAGGGCGTATAGTCCTGTATGTTAACTAATCCTTTAGGAAAGATTTTGTAAGCTGTATTTTAGTTTAAAGTTGCTTTCGTGCCCTACAGTACACAGAAATTACGTTTTGCTTCATGCTGCTGTAGGCTATATTAGCCTGGCCCAAAATAGATCATTATTGTTACTATATATCTACTCTGCATTCTAGATTACAAATTAGGCTTGTTTAATGCTAAATTTCTTTTGGTTTTATAAGAGACTCCAATAAAAATAGGTATAAGTAAGTTACTCAATAAGATGTTGGTAAACTCACAAACATTATTATAAATAACTACTATAATTATAAACGTAATATTTACGGATATACATAAACCCTTGTATGATTGGAAGCAACACAAAGCCTCGGGTGAGCATTCGCATTGAAAAATTGACCAAACCAATCGAAATCTGTTGATTGATATTGGTCATGTTCATGTTCATGTTCTCAACTCGTTTTTTAAAATCCATTTAACAAGTGCTACTCTACGGGACGTATAGTCAAAACGGAGCGCTAATTTACAAGCATCTATACAGTACAGTAATGTACCGCATCTTATGATTTTAATCCAAAGTTTTGTCAGTTATAATTAGCCAAGTGAGCTTAATTTAAGCATTGAAGCCGTTGGCGCTTTCAGATAACCGCAAGCGCAGAAGGATATAAGCGAGCTTTGAAAGTTGATACTTTTCGTATTTGAAACAAATAGGCCTAAGAGCTTTGGACGATCTTTTTACGAATTTTATACCTTGATCAACGTATGTCTTATATAGATATGTATGACTTGATCTTGTGAAACAGGAAAACATTTTTACTTTATACTATATTTATAGACTTAAATGATATAGTTTTCTTGTTGTTGTTAAACTATAGGTGAAACCGATTCAGCTGAAAAACCGGATAAATTTAAGTAATATTTCATCGTTTCTTATGACTTAACACGAAAAACTTTCGTCTTTTTGAAATTAGAATCGAAACAGCGACGCAAACAGTTACATTTCAAAGAGCAGCGGGTCCCAACCTTCCCAACCATGGGATCCCTGCTCATAAAAATATTGGCTTGGAGACGCTTCGTCTGCGCAAACTGCAAACCTGACGAAAAAGCACCTCGATATTCCTTCCGGGGAATCCCAAATTTTTCACTGAAAACTCCTATAGGGGTTTATGGGGACCCCGTTAAGATTTAAGAGCATCAAGTCATATAACATATTATTTCAAAAGAAAACTTTTTGTATAACGGTATAGAATAGAAAGCAAAACCAAACCATACCTTGGGCTAAAATATTACAATTGTATAAGTTGTACGCATACGTCACAAAGGAAACTGGTGTATACATATATACCAATTATATAGGCTTATACGTCAATGAATACGATCATCACGAAGAGACTTAATTTATCGGAATTTTTATACAGTTTGTCATGATAGTTTAAACTTTTTTTACCACCCGTATAAACGTCATTAAATTTTTGATTTAGACGAAGTTTCTTTTTAATTTTGCTATAGGAGAAATAATGTTTGAAGAATCTTTTTGTCATGACTGCCTCCGTTGCTTCTTGAAATTGATACGTGTGATTACACACGATTATTTTTAAACATAAAAATGTTAAATTTTTAATAACAGTTTATTCGTCAAACATTTCTGAAGATCTTTTAATCATTTGAATGCCTGCCAGAGGTCTTCGTTATTTATTTTTCTTCGTAAGAGCCTTGATTTCGATAAATGCATTTAATGAATACATTTTAGATCCTACATACACACTTTAATTGAAGAAAATTTTTCTAGCCATTATCTCCACGTGAAGTCGCTTTAGCTTCAAAAAATTGGGGTTGTATCCCAGCATGCTTGCTGACGTGGAGCGGTACGGTTACAAAAAATGTCTAACGCCTGTTTTTAGAAGTTATTCGAAGACCCCTGTGATTTAAATTGCATAATATGTTGACCTTAACACGTCATATTTTCAGTTTATGCTTCAAGTCGATTAATGTCAAGTTCGACAAGATATTAGGGCGATTTCTTCCTAACGTTTTTTACGATATAAACCGGTTACACAAAAACACAATATAGACACCAAACTTACCGATCGCGATCGGGCCCATTATTGCGTATCAAAGGGTCACCGCGGCAAAGCCAATTATTTCATTAAGGCAGGTTTTAAAGGTGCCGGTGAGACGGAGAAGGCTTGCAAAAAGCACACGAATCGGCTGACCACAGTTACATTTAAAGTTTTTCGTTTACATTATCCTCTACGCAAATTAGGAACATTCTCTGGCCTAGGATTTTACTGTAAACTGGGTTAATATGCCCGCGTTGTATAAATCAAGAGGATATCGAGCGTAAATAATCCTGACTCAAGCCGCATCGCCTTCTATGGTACTTAACCCCTTAATTTACCGGTGAAAAATTATCCATTCCAGCCGGGTGGAAACCAAAGGCCGGGTTAATTGAGCTAAAACCTAATTGACTGACACGGAGCGTGCAGCCTTACCGAGAAAATCATTGGGTAGATAATCCTGTAGTTATGCTTTCCAAACTTTGACTAAATAAACAAATTTATTGCTTCTACGAGTGTTAACCAAACAAGGTTTGTTTGATTAATAATCGTTTTGTTACTAATTTGCCAGCATTACCAACGAGCCGTACAAGGGTATGTATACAACTATGAAATTTAAGTCATATTGTTCTCGCTATGGAAAAAAAAGTAATTGATGTGACGCAAATTTCACAAGGCTATATACATAGGGTAAATACGTATCGTAATACTGGGCAAATACATTTTCCTTTTATGAATGAACGGCCCCAAAGTATTGATAGTGAAAAAGCTTTGTGTCGGTTTATTGGTGGTTTAAGGATTGGAACAAAGCTCACATATCAACATCAATAGCACGAAGTTCATCTTTCGAGTTTAACTTGGTAAATCTATATCACATTACCTCGTCTTGCGTTTTGCATTGTGATAAGTTAGTTCATTACTTTGTACCGTGGTGCAGCAACTAAGAAGATATTGTTTTTGTCTCTGCTAAACAGTTCGTAACAAAGCAAGCTCGTCTTTGATTTGGGCAACAAGTGTTAGCGCAATCAACCAGCACTTGCAGCTCTAGCAAAGATCCCTTCAAAAGGATTTATTTGCTCAAAATAATCATCTATTGCTTAAGCAGCGTGAACTTGTATCTCGGTGAAATGAAGTTGTGCAAATGACTGGCCAACTTCACACGTTCCCACGACCTCTTATACGACGGAGAGAGATGGCGACGTTTACCAGACGACGTTTTTCTCTGTGCTCAACTCAATTTAAAACAACAAAACTAGGATAAAATCATAGCTGTAGCCCCGTTCATGGCGATGGGTAAAGAGCGGAAAACCGCGGTTGTATTAAATTCACCATAGAAACTAGACCGAACGCCGTAGAAACAAAATAAACTATCGTAGAGATAGATACATGGGTATTTAAGTCAACTCGATGAGAAATTGGAACAATTTTAATCGATTTTTGTGCTTTCCTTGGTGTCTAATATGGCGTCCGTTTTCAAAAAGCTGAATTAATAATTAAAAATTTTCTAAAATCCCGCTAAGGGCTAATTGATTATTATTACATTGTTGATTAAATAAAATACGATGGGTTCGTTTTTTTTCGCTCCACTGACGAACGCAACAAGTTTTACTAAACCGCAAGTCAACCGGGAAAACAAACTTAATTTTGCATTAAACCTTAAATGGAAATATTACGCTACTTTTAATAAACAACTGACGTTAATCACAGTCTGGTACTTCCTCAAATTCGCTCTAAAAAGGCATCCATCTTAATGAACTATGAAATCGAAATACAAGTTTGAAAACGCAATCTGTCTCAATTCCTACAACCTAGCCAGTACAGGTTGAAAATGATTAATTAAGTTATGCTGTTATACATTCTGTGCGTTTATCTTTCTTGAAGGCCATAAGTAGATTTTGCTGTTTGAATAAACTTTGCCTTAAAAACGTTTAAGCAAAAACTGAATTAATGCTTCAGAATATATAGCGACAGTTTGTTTCATTACAGTGCAAAACATTTATCGAAAAAAAATAACTGGTTTGGGTAAAATCTATGCAACAAACAAACAATGAGGTCATATGCATCGACAAGTCGTTGTCAACGTCATTCATTTAAAATTTCTCTGTGCCTAAAACAGAAGTTGACTCATTACAGACTCAAACAAACAACAGAATTTCTCGTTCTTAGTCACAATAGCATTGGTAGCTTAAGATTTTTTGACAAATAGCATTAACCAAATTACCGGTCCCATTGCTAATTGTGATTTGTGAGTTTTCAATCCCGCCATCAGCTTTTTCAGCACTAACCGGAATTCTATGCTTAACGTTTCAGCAAAAAAAGACGTAGGCTACTAAAATTAAACGAATCGATGTTGAAAATAGAGTAATTTGTGTAATGCAAAAAATAGGCTTATATCACAATTTGCTAAACCTATCCATGCATCTAAACTCGATTCACTTCACAGGTGGTGTATTGTGCTTCAAATTAATTTCTTTTAGTGTGTAAAAATCACTTTTATAATCAAGTCGTTCACTGACTTGTGATAGTATCACGATGCCACAATAATATTGTTAACAGTAAACGTTGTGATGTCAGAATATTTCTGCAAAAAGCATGTACCTACTTCCTACAAATAGACAAAGAAAAAAAATGGTGAAATTATACTTTAAATATCTTTGAAAAGGCTTGAACAAATATTTGCAGATAAATTTTCAGACGTTGCCTGAGCAAAATGGCGGAAGCGTTTGTTTGACTCACTCAAAGCTCATTTCAATAAAATATTTTTTTTTCTTTCTTGACTTTTCTGTCTCGCTCTTAGCCAATTAACAGTTTTGCTTGGATCACTTTTAAGTAATACTGTAACTACATACATATATTGTACATTTCAATTACCATGACGTAGCCTACCTGAGCGTTTTGCGCCGCAAGTCGTTCAGGTCATATACCGAAGATGAAAAAACTTTGAACAAAAGTTTTTAGAGAATATTGGCTTTTGCATTTACTCGAATGACTTATCTTCCGCTACTTTCTTGAAAAGACTTCAACAGCCCGTCATACATAACTTACATTAATTTTGATAAAAAGGGAAACTGGGTTGAATTGGAGAAATACAAAAACAACATCCAATTGAGCAACACGAAACTTTGAAATGTACCCGTTTCTGCATGAAATATTTAGCACTTTTTATACCACGATGTTTTTTATACCTGTTTAATCACACGATCACTTAAATAAAAGCTCTACAGTAGCCCCAGAAACAAGCGTTGAAATTAAGTTTTCACAAATACAATTTCATAATATTTTGATTAAAAAGTTTTTGATTTGTTTACCCAGTAACTTCGGTTGTTCCCTTTTGACTGGAAATTCAAAATTCCCGTGCTTGCCTTTTGCTCCAATCATAAACCTGAGCAAAGTTTTAGAATAATACTCCTTTAAAACATTTGAGATCTTTTGTGATGTCACAAAGATGTCGCAGAAGACGTTTTTGCTGAGATTGATTAGTGGATCTAAATATTGCTGCAAATCAATGCAGGTTCTTTGATAGCTAGCTTTAGGTAAAGGTATAATATAAGCTGCCAAAGAACGAACGAGAAAGTCAAGAACGCCAGTTGACTGAAGTGGCACCCTACAGTTTGTTATCGAAAGCATTTGTAAGCTATGTCGGCCTACTACTACCGTATTATGCTGTTGGCCTGGCATGACCTGCATTGTGTATCGGTTAAAAAGTCAACTGGCTTTTGTTAAGAATAGGCAGTTCTGCTTCTGTTCTGCACCAGTAGAGCTTAAGCTTGAAGCTTGAAGCTTTAGGCTATTTGTTGCACTTAAGGGCACCTGAAAATATACAAAACAATTTGATTTGCATTTCTTGATTGTTTGCTTATGGTCAAAAGTTCTACAGAAAAAATCTATGTAGTCAAGCCTATACGACTTGTCAACATAGAGAGCATTGTATACCGGTAAGTGATAGAAAGATATTTCTGGTTTAACGCTTCCAACTTCTTGTTTAATGATAGAATCGCAACGTGTCAAGTTTTGAAAGGGTAATAGCACCTTAAAAACCGCAAACTTTCTGTCTGTTGCGAAAGTCTTCAGTAGCTCTGTGTCGGTGATTATCATATTGCACCATCTGCAATACGAAAACAGGTACGTTTGGTTTCTAAGGTCATTTTGGACCGGGATCACAAAAGTATTTTTCATTTAGTAAGTGTATGGCTATGGGTACAGAGTGTGCTTCGTCACACAAATCATAATGAGCTATTGCGAAACTTGATCAATGATGGTGGGGGATTTTTATTAGTCGACGGCTTCATTTCAGTTCACTGGCAAACAGTAAACCCGCAGCAACCAAAAATACGCGAAAACAAAATTTTAATAAACTTGTTAATGATGGCAATAAGTACAATAAGAATGTCTTTCATGTGGAAATAATACGAAATTCGGTTACAGCACCGTTGATTTTATGATAGATTAGTGTTCCCTTTTTGTGAAAACTGATTAAAATTAGCAGCGAAAACAAATGTTTTGCAGGAAAGCAAACGATTGTAATAGAAAGAGGCTGTACAAACTCCTTGAAAAGGAGCTATTGTTGTTAAGCCACACTTTTCCCTACCTTACCTGTAATATATCTAGCCCTGTCAGTATTGCGCTCCATGCAGTGGTGGGATTCAGCCGGTTCGCACCGGTTCTTGAAATTTTAATGACCTCCGCGAACCGGTTGGTGACAAGAGTATGTATGTAAACTTATATGTATGTCGGCCCCGGGTCAATATGGCAAGCTGCTATTGAGAGAACTGGATGTTATAACATTTGAATCCCACCATTGGCTACATACCACATTTCATTTCTTGTTGACAATTAACCATCAACCACATTTCCATCAGAGGCATGCTTTTGTGGTTTGAAATATGTAGTTATGGGCTTATGTAAAATGTTATGAATAGCGAAATAAATTTCATCGATATAGTGCAATTTATGGTCATAAGGTTTTTGACTGTGATAAATTGCTTTGGAAAGTGTTAACAAAAACCGTACTGCTGGCAGCTTAAAATCCTCTGTTTGCTTTGGTGTGCATTCAAAGTGTTTCTGACATAGTAGCATTGACAATGATAGATCATTTATTCCTCTCAATATGTTCTCCGTTCGTATCAAAAGTATCCAGTTTGACAAGTAAATGTGTTGCGCTCCTTAATTCCCAGACGAATTCCTTTCTATGACACTTTGTCTCGATAAGTGTCTGCTGTCTGCTTGTTTGTTCTCAGCTATACAACAATAACTTTCTTTAATTTAACTGGCTTCGACGACACTATCGTTTTATTTGAAAGATTTGACAGCCCATAATTATGACTATTTGGCTGAGCATTGTACCTACACCTTTGCTAACGATTTGTATTGAGTCGTAAAATACTTTTTAATTTTTTCGATGTTGCTTTTATTAGCGAACATGGGCACTGTAGTTTTGCGTATTGCTTATTAAGATTTTAAAATTTTTTGCGTACTAAACATAAAACTATCAGTCATTTCAAAGAAATGTGGAGCTGTTGAATTTCTCAAAACTTGTTTGTAAGGTTAATAATTGTGCGTAGGTAATTAGTAGGGTTTTACCCAACTTATTCTTCGCAACAGATCGCATTGCATGCTAAGTAATTGAGTCTTTTTAGGCTTTGTTATGCGATGTTTATTTGATCAGGGATCAGGAGTTATCTTTGTGGAATATAGAAATTCCAATGCTACAAGCAAGCAGCTAACTTAATTTCACTATCCACATTTTTATAAGAGAGTGTAGAGGTATCTTTTCGAAAAGCTTAGAAACTCTGGCATTACGTCAATCCAAAATTAAGAAATTCTCTCTTTTGTTACTTGCGCAATCGGTTGTTTGTTGTTCTGGTTATAAATGCGACATAAACTTTGCTGTATACTCGGATTTCCTTTCTTAAGTGGAAACGGCTATTTAGTATTTTGCCCAGTAAACTTTGGTTTAAAAGATGTTTATGACTTTATGAATTAAAACATATTTCACAAACCTAAACTATAAAGTTTACGCTCAAATTTAAGAAGGTAAAGGCCAAGGTCCTAAAAGCTTTAACCAAACGTTTCTTATAAAAATAAGTGTATTTATCATTTCGTCTAGCTGTGATTTTGCATTGTAGTCGTCCAGCTTTCTTGTATTCAGTTGCTTAGGTTACAAGTCAAGTTGACAGCGTAAGGCGTATACCTAACAGCCCCGTCGGTTTTGATCATAGAAATCTTTGGAAACATATTCTATTTACTTTCAATAGTAACATGCACTTCATGGCTTGTAATCTATCCCTCCGTTCATCAGCGTTTGGTGTCGAGAAAGCGTAATCCAGTTTAATGGCTGACAGTTACATCAAAAAGTTGTCGCAAATAATAACTTTCATGTTATGTCATCACATTCATATTGTTTATCCCGACCATGGGTGATTTTCAACGGGCGTAATTATTGATGACAAAACTGCTCAAGCCTAGGTTTTTTGCTGAAATAAACTGGTATATGCCAAATATCTTCGATCGCTGGACATGATAACGATCTCGACTTGCGAGTCAGGGATCATCATATACTAACCATAGTCAGAAAGGATTAATTAGGAAATAAAAACACGGCGTCATCTGCACAGCAGTGACCATATTGGGTTGAAAGCGTGTTAAAGGTTTGTGATATTTACTGGGACGCCAGCTTGTATCAGTAACAGAATGATAATATCAGAATAATAAGTTAAAATGGGTTAAATAATTCAATCAAAAAGAATCGGTTTGTTTATACTTTCTTTACTTTCTCCAGTACGCTGTTGATGTTATTCAAATAATTTAATATGTTTGCGTGATGACTTTATTCCTTTGACGGAATCTTAACGGGCAGTAGTATTTACGTATCTAGAAATATACTTCACGGTCAAACATTGTGCATGTACGAAAATTATGTAATGAGTTATTCAAAGCCGTATACCTATTGAAGGGAACTGATAACTAAGTTAGTTAATGCAAATTTATTCCCCTTCTGACACTGAAATACTTTTCATTAGTCGGATTTTGTCACGTACTTGGATCATGCTCAAGCCTGAAATTTTTGCACAGCTTTCTAACGATGTCAACATATTTTCCTAATAACGCTTTTTAAACCCAAAACCTGCCGAGTCGTGCAAAAATGCAACTAACATTTGACTAAAAGTATGAAGTAGGTTATATTGGTGAACCAGACATTTGTTTTTTAATGATATCTCTTCAAAATAGTGGAACAAACAATGAACTTTAGCGGAAATAAAGGCACATATATTAAAAATACGATACGTTGATACACAGAAAGCATAAACAATGTGTTGTTGTAAAGAATATGTGGCAATACGAAACAAGTTTGTGGTCAAACATGCTTAAATTTTTGAATTTATGTGCTCCCAGATAAAACCTTACAACAAAGTTTACTTTGCCAAAATCAACGATGAATTAAATATAATAACAACAAGCATATGTACTTTTAAAAGCTACCATGACGTATTGCGCACAATAACCGTACATACTCGATCTACAAAAATTGAATTGGCACCATTCCTTCACTTCATAACTTAGTGAAGTCATTTGCAAAGGTGTTATTTACAGAGTAGTTTTGCATAGGCGATACATGCAGCAGGATAAACATTTTGTACAAGTTCACAGTATGTGAAGTATAGTATCGCCCAACTTAAAATTACAGCCCGTTTCTAAGCTGGCAAAAATACAAGAAAAACAGAGAAAAAACGCAGGCTATGTTCAATCTTTCCAATAACGGTGTGCAAGTAGTGTAAGAAGCAGAAAACATCGGGAAAGCTTAAATTCAAAGTAACAATTTCTAAGTCTATGTAGTTTCTGATAGTATATATTTTTTTCGATGTATGGATGTGAGCTGTCAGAAAAATTAAATAATGTAGGAAACAAATAAATATGCAAATTTAAACGAAAAATTACACCTTATATCTAATCGATTTTTATGATTAGTAGAAGGCCTCTTCGCAAAAAAATCTCAATAAAACCTGATTAACATTTCACGCCGAAAAAGCTTCACAAACCGTTTGATGTACAAAAGGAAGGTTTTGTTAGTTACATTGCATTCAAGTCTCCATATTTAGAATACTTGACGCGCAACAATACAGTACGGATATAGTTTTAAACTAAAATCCATTTTTGCAAAAACGCAAGATTACAAAATATATTATGCTGAAGAATGTCAACGCGCTCAGGATTGTAAAACTATGTGAAGAACTCACATTTTTGGACGCCATGTAGCTCGTCTCTTTGCGGGAAAATAGTGCTGCCTTTTAAGGCCATTACACAACTACATGCACGTGCATCCTTGTATCTTCATTTCTGGGATTTTACTATAAACTATATTTGCATTTGTATCGTAATAAAGCATACTCAAATAGGAAAGTTCTTTTGGTACACAACAGTTTTTCATATGTTTTGGGCCGCCAATTTCAGCGTATCGAACCAGACTGTCACGCATGTTGTTCGTTTGCAGAAGATTGCATTCGCCCGCACAGTGTCTAGCGTTGTAAGAAATTGGGTATATGATCCAATTCCAGCCAATTTTTTCAAAATTAATCTCCAAGTCGTATATACAGCAGTGATTGTTTTCCTCTGCCTCACGTTCACATCTCTCGACTTCGTTTGGGCTACGTCGCTTTCGTCTTTGGCCAGCCACCAAATTTGCTTCCAAAAATGGTTTCTGAAAACAAAAACGTTTGTCTTTAACTTTCATATAACACGTTGACGAATTCCGTTCAAAAATAACGAAAAGAATCAAAAGAAGCTTTGCGCTTAAAATTTCCAAGGCGGTGCAATATGCTTCAATTGAAGATTTTCTTTTAAGATATGCTTTTCCTACTCATCCTTTAAAACTATACAAAAATTTGCTTTAAAAAAGCGAAGAAAATTTATTACAGTGGTCTGTTATTTGACTGGTTTAATGCTCCAAGACAGGACTTCAAACGCCTCTTTCGGTTCTTGGAAACCTGCGGTCGACCAACCACGATATTGCGGCAAAAAATATTTTAATCGGTTTAAAAGAAAAAAAGTTTATTGTAAAATATAAGATTGTGGAAGTCGGGTTTGACCCACAATAATTTTCCTGGTATAGCGTTTATAAAATACATAAAATAAATGACTTCCGTCGTGGTTTGTAAAGTATTACAGATTTGAACATGTATAGAAATTGATTCATTTGAGTGATTAAATGACATCAGTTGTAAGTTAAATGAGGCTATTATATTCCCGATAGCCAGTGTCAAAGCAAAAAGGAGTTTCCTGTCTTGCGCCGGTGGTAATTGCCACTTGCATGCCTCACCTATCCAATTAGAGAGAAGCGTGCTTGACTGACTATGAGAAATGGACAAAACTACCTACTGCTTTAGTCATTACCCATTTATTCATTAGTTATTATTTGTTGCGTACAGTGACCCATAGGTGTGGTTACACGGTTAAATTCATAACTATGTAATAACAGCTTAAATGAGCGAAAGCTAAACCTTACTGTTGTAACTGAAAAATAATATGCAAAAGAAACGTTTTAGAATATAGCGAAAGTATAACATATTGATTTACATGCTATTCTCAAATTGGAATACACGTCAAACTACTATGGGGTTCAATAAGTTCGCCTGCTTTTCAGAGATTTCGATGTTAAATTTTCTCGTTTTCTTATATCCCTTTTAATGGTATCAAATTTGTCCTAATTACATTTAGCGTATAGATCTGCATAATAAAATTGCGTATAATGCCCACCATGCATCGCAGAAGAGAATAAAAAATACTTACATATCCTTTTTGTATCCTTCCAGTCGCGATGAGATTCGTAATTCCTTTTGACATCACTTTTATGCCATAATTCTGGCTTGGAAAACGCATCCAGTGGCGCACTTGTGCCGTAAGATTTACTTTGTGCCAGAACCCGGCTGTTTTGTTATGGAACCATATCAATTGGCGCCGGAAACGGTGCGGGAATACTTCAAGGGTGTCGGGTTCAGGAAGGTACCGGCAAAAGTCGATAAAAGCAAAGGTAATACTCGAATTGCGGGGTCGGATGTACACCCAGATATAGGCAGAGTGAACGTCGAAAGTGCGCTCTTCTTCGGTGAAATTGAAGTAAAACCAATTGTCCGGTTTATACCTGGCGTTAAAGTTTGCTGTGAAATAAAAACAGTTAACAACAATTGCTTCTCCTACTTAATGAAAATCTGCTTAATTAGACCCTGTATTCGTTATAGGTACGGAATGTCAATCATATTAAGTTAGTTTTTCATTTGATATTTTCGGTAAAACTGGTTAATGATTTGATGCTTTTTTGTTTCAAGGCCGTGCAGAGAATGATCAGGTTTCTTAAACGAAAGTGTCTAGTTGTGTTGGTGACGAAGGATCAGTTTCTCCATTAACAGTTGTGGATGACGCAGAGAAATTTGTTTTTAACTTTTTTCGGCTGAGAGCTATTTTAGTAATGCCATACCCGAAAAACAGTAGCAAGATGTAATGTAAACGTGATCAAGCGTGCTTTACGATACTGTCAACTTGGTTCAAGAAAACGTCGTTGGGTGACACCATTGCTGTATGACGACCCTATGCTTCACAAATTGCAGGTGCGGCTTCACCGAAATTCCAGTATCAGTTTTTGTTCCTAATTATCAACATCGTCATAGGATTTTAGGACACAGCTGCGTTGATTGACTAAACCTTACAACTGCATATTATTATTTCTCTCGAGTTTAATTTATTTTTGACCGCACTAAAGGCAAGAAGAATTTTTTCAAGCTTATACAATGTTGTTTTGCTTTAACCAACACGATGGGGAAATAATTGCTAACTTGCAGTATTGCTAGTTATAAAAAGCGACATACTAACAAAAAACCTCAATTGAAAGCAAAACGAACGACATACAGGGATTGGTAGCAAGTAATATTTAGCGAAAGTATAAATGGTTTCTCACCAGACTGTGTGCTTTGTGTGTCGTTTTTGGTCAGAATATTCAGACGTCGGTAGCAACAGCTAAGACATCGATACGATACCAATTCATTTAAGCTAATTTTATGTGTGTTACTTTTAATTTGTTTATGCAAGAGCGTCTTCGAGAAACAAATTATAAATTCACTTTTATAGACAACATAATATAAATGAAAAATTTTAATTTTAATGGAAAAATATTGTAATTTGGTGATATTGTTGTCGTTTTTTCGAATTTTGAGTTTGTAGTATGCAAGAGTTTTCTTCAAAATCCAAACAAAACAGAAACGTTTAATTCAGTTTTTACATGCTTTTGTTTTGTTTCGGTTATGTTGTAGATGGTAACGATATGTGATACTAGAATACCATAATCTGTAGCAGCAAACGCATTCTCGAAATACTATACTGCAAATCTTGCGGCCGTTGTTTCAGAAACCAAATTTTTACAAAAACCGACAAAATTTACTTACGTTTTTCAGCAACTCCAATCATTTCTTGCTTGTCTATTTGCTCACCAAAGTACTCTTCTAGCTTTGCCTGTTTCACTTCCTCCAACCCATAACGTCGCATCATAGCTTTGATCGGAGGTGCGTTCGGCGGAAGCATGCGTCCTGTGATGTTGGGCGGTCCTTCCAGGGATAACCGTTCCAAGATGTTCTTTTTTACCATTTCTATTCGCAAAAGACGTGATTCTTCTCTAATGGAGCAAGATTTTCCGTGTCTCCCGCAACCTCCGCTATTCTCATGTCGTAGAACAGGAGTTTCCTCAACGTCGTCTTCTCTCAATGCCGAAATCGCAATTTGACTTGCTTGTACAGTTTGTTGGGGTTGGCCCGCTCCCGCAGGCTCCACTTGCGGCCGTTTGTCAATTCTTGCCTGGGCTAGTTCTTGCGGATTGTGACGCGAGTAAACGTCGCTTCCGATTTCCCTTGCAATTTGATTTTCATTTGACATGTCATTGCTTTGATCCAATGAAAGGTTAAGTTCGCTTTGGTCGGCTGTGTTTTCTAGAATTACTTGCGGAACCCTTGTGCTACGGGCATCATTCACCATCAAAATGGCAATTAAACAAATTACTAGTTTAAACTTAATTTCAGAAATCATACCGACGATACTCATCAGTAACATCTAGAGAGCAAAACTTTCTGTGGAATAAGGGTCATTGATAAATTTCAGTAAACTGATTCCAAATTCCATGTGACCTGGGCCCGCTGGTCTTCGAACTGCGGCGAGCTACCCAGAATCTTCGTCAGGCTTTGAAATTCAACATTTTTTCGTTTGCGCTGTAACTGCCAACAATGTGGTTAGAGCTATCGGTGTAGCCTTGCCTTGCCTTGCCTCAGAAAAGCTATCTAAATATATTACTCGTCTGAACGAAGTCGCTTTTTAACAAAGTTTTCTAGTTTGAAAAATCTTTCTCAATTTTACGAATAGTTGTACGAACTAAGTCACGAATGCCAACGACATATGATACTTTACGTTTGTAGGCTTTCTACGAAACGCACTCTTCGGTAAGCGCTTTAAATTTGGATTAAGCTTTCTCTAGCTGCTTTAATTTATGTTGCGGAATTTAGGCCGTAGGCACTGTCGCGGCGATTTTTCTTTAGGTTCAGGCGTTGTCAGAAATTTCTTAAATCTGGTTGTATCTGCTAGATTAGAACGTCAGTTATACGTGCGTGAAATCATTACGTCAAAGTTGCCCAATTAAAAAACCGGCTTCCTTGCTGGCGTTTAACAGACAGCTATCGACGTCTAATTTGATTTCTTTTTTTTCAATTGGTGTCGGAGAAATTTTGTCCAAGCTGAAAGATTTTTAGTTGTATTTGCTTTAATTTTGAATATAAATCACGCATGTTCACATTACGTTTTATGTTAAATTTCTTCAAACAAAAGTCACATCTCGTTTCAGTTAACGAACGAAAATCCTAGTTCAAAGTACAACCAAGTTTTACACATTGTACCTTCAACGTTTACACATTGTGTAATGTTTCAGTTAGCAACGCTCCCAAGCTACACGTCAAGCACATGTTTACTGAGCCTTATGACGCAATGAAATCCAATCCATTTGTTTGGACTTTGGAGTCATTTCTTTCGAGCTGTGACTGCCCGAATGCCCTATGCAGGAAAGTTTAAAAGCTGTTTACTGTCACGGGTGTTTGCCTTTTCCCGGTTTTGATAAAATATGCATGGCAAACTTATTACGTTTCGGTAAGATTGGAAGAATGATGACGTTTAATAATGGTTATGAAAATGATCAAATAAAGGTTAACAACAAGCGGAAACAATGAAAAGATTTGAGAATGTAACTTTTTAAGTCTTTATTTAATTCAAAGGAAACCGTTTTTGATGGCAGCGCCCGGAACCAAAAGCTTTTTAGGTCATAATATTGGTATGACAATGTGACAATCGCCGTTATCTTTACATTCGCTCTTCGTTTAATTATGTATTAATAGATAAATATATTGGTTATATCTGAGAGCTATACATTTTGAGAAAGTCTTCACTTATAGTTATAACTGGCCTTTCTCATGCTCTATTAATAACGGCACAACACCTTTAAGCCACCGGCGTGGTTGAGAAAGGCACTGGACACTGCATACGATCAAAAGGTAAAGCTCCTCCACTAATGAAAACGTATCCACCCGTTGTGGATAAGGTCACATTAAGACAGATTTCCACCTTGTATTGCCGCCGTAATGCCCCAGAAATGGGCTTGTCCGTTTTAGCTAGTAAGTTAATCGTCGGTGCTTTAAATATTTCGCATGACCGGAAAAATTAATGTACTTCCTTCATTTTCTTTTTAGAAATTTAGTATGTTTTTGTTTACGTAAAGTCAAACTTTTAAGGTTCGCACGAAAGATGTATTTTCTAAGTGTTAAAGTGCTTGATTTGCTTAGAAAGGGCATCTTAAATGTGTTATGGCAACTTAAATCAATTTGCTCCTATAAAGTGCGTATGGGTGATGACGTATATAGAACTATTTTCCATTAAGTGTAAGCATACAAATGTGTTGCACAGAAATATGACCGATCATAACTTATTCTGTTAAAATATACTTAAACAGCTTGGTTAAATAGCGAGCGAATAGTACACATCTTACTAATATACGTACAGCTTACATTTTCTTTGCCGAGTATAGTAACGTTGCAGGTGTTTCAGTTTAATTTGCGCCAACTTGTCTTTCTAGATCCGACAATTTTGACTTGTAAGTCAATGAACCCCACATGCTGTAAACCATATTATACAGCTTAATGAAATTTATTCGCCTCCTTGAAAACGTCACGTTCCATGTCACCTAATAGACAATAAAACCGCTAACGGCTCCTTAAAACCGCCATTATTCGTCTTTTGATGTCCACACCTTGCTGAAAGAGCATAGCTCAGACACTACACGTACAATAAGTGCCTTTGGGTAAATTAGTATTAAAGTAGGTTGCGTCATTAAGATCTTATCCCGGTATTGGTCATAAGGGAGTGTACGACATCGTGAAACGTTTCCATGTTAATGATAAGGAGGAAGGTTGCATTGATATTTGTTGTCGGCGGCCCTGCGCGTGCCACTTCACGCTACTGTGAGCGATGTCCGTTTGCGAGCAATTCGCTTAGAATACGTCGTACAAGAATTGTAACGCACACGGGACGATTTTTGAATACAACTACTTTACGTAATAATTCAGTCGTATATGAGCTCGCAAGCAACGCCATGCGATGACAGCAAACACGCTGTTCCGAGTCTAGCGGTAGGTTGAAGAAATGCTGTTGTTACATATCCATGTTGTAAACGACATTGATTCGCCATACAATGGAAATCGTCGGGTCACATCGCACACTATAAAACAGCAACTGGTCCGTCACTCGAAATAGCTTGCCAAGTACTGAGCGAAGTTAGGTAATAAATACATTCTTTGTCACGCTTGGTATTGATATTTAATCTCGGCTTAACACAATTAATACTCAGTAAATGTTATCTTTGTAGTATTGTTTGATTAAATACTGAGGTTGTTCAAAGAGTTTTCCTGAAAGGAGTTAATTATTTTCAACAGTTGTTATTTGCTTGCGTCAGCTTTCTGCGCATCTAAGCCCTTTCCTGTCCCTATTAACTGTAACATTAGCATGTTCATAATGTACTCGAATACTCAATTATAAAAGTTGACCTTGCTTGCGTACGACCGAAGACATTTTTCCGAAAAGGAATTTTCAGGTATAAAACCTTATATAACTAATAGCCTAAGTTAAATACTTCTTGGTACATATTAAACAAAGTCTTTGCACAAAACTTGCATTTGAGCATCTGTTGTGCCCTCCTACTCTGACGTGTTGCCTTGCTCACTCTTACATTATTTTCGCTAACCAACACTTTTTATCCAACAAGGCTTTCGTCATACAACAGCAAAAGCGATGCATGAAAGCGTGTGCTGTTCTTTTCTTAATAGTGCTATTGTTTTAACTTGAATGTCAAAGCGACCCGTGCTACTGTAGATGTGCACTCTTTCTTGTTGTAGCAGTTTTGGTCTTTGGAGGTCAGTGTGACGTAGTGAGCTAGTGCTATTACCCGACAACCAATTCTATGGCAATAGAATCAACAGCGTTGTGAGCAAAGACATCGAAAACACTTCAATTGCGAAATAATTGCGTTGAATTTGCTAGGTTCACGCCACTATGCACCACTCTCGTGACACATTTCCTTTTGCGTTAATCCAAGTACGCTTAGGCGATTGCGCTGTCAAATTGAGTACTGGTAATGAAAAAATCACGCCCATTTGATTGCGTTTTGATTTTATTCTTGATGTTAATGCTGATATCGGTCACGGTTATAAAATAAGTCAAATTTGGGATAGGTTGCGGTTAATTCAACTGGATTTTAACAAAAATTTGTGAATGTCGGATTTGATCTTGACCGATTTGCATTATTCATCATTTAGATGGTGAAGGGCATTACCGAGAAAAACCCGCACTAATAAATAAACTGTTAGTTAATGCTATTTTATGCCTTCTTTAATGGCCATGAAATACGCCATGTCACTAGATAATCGAAAAGATTAACGACGATCGTATAAAGAAATCGGATTAACCTCAGTAGAAAATAAATAAGACAAAGTAAACGAGACGATCCCCAATCTAGTTTAACCGAGTTTAAACTGGTATCAGGTTACACTACGAGCGTGCGACGCCTACGTGGTTGCATCATTTGCGGATTCAGCAAAATCCGAAAGACCCTATATACAAGTGAAGTACGCGAGCATGTTCAAAGATCCCAAACTTTTGTTTGCCAGGGTTACCATGCTGTCAAATACTCTGCAGTAAGCGAAAGTTGTCGAGAAGCAACGCCATGATTTTTCTATGCATATTTCCATATTACATACATTGCAATTTACTTGCGATTTTTAGTGCTGGCTCTGGTAAATTCTGTTTGAGTTATCGCAGCAAACGTTATGCTTTGATTGTGGCTGAGACCGAACTCTTCCTCTTCCAAACCAGTACAGTACATGCCACGTCTATACTTGATTGCATTTGTCTATAAGCGATGTAACGTATTGGCCTTGATGCTTCTAATTGTCTGTTAATTCTTTAGATCATGCGAATTAACTGCAGTAATCTTATGGCAAGCTCCCCTCTTTCAAAATCCGAAATTCCTGAATGACAATATGGCGACAACATATCAGTACTTCCAACAATCACGGTTTTTACACACTTGGAGCAAGTAATCGAGCACTTTGTGCATTTCGTGCAAAAGTCGATCTTTGCCAGAAGAAAATAATTGGATTTACTCGGAGTGAGCGGGTCGAGTGGAGGACCTATGTCGTAAAATAAAAGTTTCAATGGTCCGTGTCTACGCTATCATATGTCACTTAATAGCCTACCGTTAAAACAGCCTTTTCTCGTCATCAGATCACTAAGGTGTTTCAAGGTTTTTTTTGTATGGGACATTCTATGAGGTTGCAAATGTAAAACGATTCGAAGCATTCTATTAGAACCAATACAAAAAATAATTTATGAACCTTGGAATGTTAAAAGGCCATCGATTTGAAGTTGAACTTTACGTTCAATATTATTGTTTCCGCTTGTTCAGCGCCTGAAAACGCTAAGCAGAGAAAAAGTGCTTGGATTTGTGAAAAAATTTGTACTTGGATCAGCTGTTTGTTATTGTCATTTATCACGTTGAAGTTCTTGGATATGACGTCAATTTTTTTGCTGAAAACCATTTATGTTGGTTGTTTTCTCCACAAACAACTTGAAATGAATTGAGAAGTATACAAAACATTCGGTAAAATCACAGATTGAAGTGTTTTGCGGAAATTGCCAACCTTATTAAGCTGAAAACTAACCCCTTTGCGACCTAATGGTTTAAGCAGTTGCGCAATAGCCTTCGGTAGGAGTAGCCTATATCAAATTAAAAAAGTCGCTTGTGGACCCATGGTACAACTTGTACCGTGGTATTTTCATGAACCGTAAGGTATATTGAATTGGCATGAGAAAACGTTATTTTAATGACTTTAACTTGGTGCTTGAAAAGGTGTAATGAGACTTGCAGTAAAGTAACGCTTTTCTACGCAAGACACAAACAAATTTTTACAGCAAATATTGCTTTTAATTTTGTTGGGCGTATAATGCTTTAATCTTTAGGCCTATAATGCTCCTGAAATACATGAGCAATTTAAGTAAAAGAACATCTGTTTTTGTTTCGGGTCGTGTGGGACATCTCAGGTTGACGCCAAAGCCGGTCTGCACGTGAAAAGATCAAGCGGCAAGCGTGCTGTGGTCGCATTCCCGAAGCAAAATGTTACGGTTGAAATAAAAGGCTAACCTATACGTGACAGCACCCACACGCCTAAAGCAAACACATATTAACATGAGTTAAAGTGAAGTAAGAGCAATAATCTCCTTCACTTTTCATCCTGAAAGTTTGAAATACTTTTACCACTTAATTTTTGATCACTTAAGTGAAGACAAAATTTGAGGATTTTTCCACTTTGCTCATCTTCGCACGCACAGGAATTTTGTGAACTATCAAAATTAACTTTCAAAATTCTGAATGGTTTTCTTTAAGTGTCAGATAACACTATTTTGCCGTTTTGGCACTTTGTCAAATTAGGCACGATGTGTAGCTATAGCATTGCCGAACTTGTGGAGGGTTGCAAATTGAAATAGTTCTAATTTTTGCTGAGTTGTTTGCAATCAATCATGTTTCGAGGAAAGGGAAACCCATTGGTCACTGTTTTGCCGGCTTTATTGCATCACAGAGACTAATGGAAAGCGTGCGCCATCATTCTAATAATATTATTGTTGACCCAGAAAATTGAAGGGCGTTGTAGCCCCCACGCTGGGGCATTTCTTTTGGTCGTAAACACCTCATATGTAGTCAATAACCTGGTCTAAAATGGAAAACAAAATGCCTTGAATTTTCCACGTAATTCTTGTGAAATGTCTTTCTACTTCAGTTTGAGCAATGTTGTTCTCCATTCAATATGTCCTTGTCGCATATTCCATAATTCCAAGCATAAAGGTTTCTCGATTTAGGTGTCCATTAAACCATTGTTGTCTCCGGTTTCACTTTAAAAGCTTTATGCAGTTTTTGTTTTTAGGTATTGTTTTCCTGATGCCATTATTAACTTTTGTGCCTTTGATAAACTATCGTAAGTAATCACTTCATTAAAATTTAACGCAAGTTTAATTTGGCTGTCGTTACAAAATCAAGGAAACAGCAAAATTAACTTGAAACGCAATATGAAATAAAACTTTTCATCGAAAGATATTCATGGCAGAAGTGCTATTGTTTTTCAATTGCATCTTGTTTACACGCTTTTCGTTAGCAGAAGTTTCTAAATTTGGCTGTGCCAATCAACAAAGTAATTTGCTTGTGGGAAGGATTGCGACTTATTGCTCCTTAGTTCCATCTACCGTCACGTCCAAAAATTGCTTTGGTCAATGGCACATGATTTTATTCAACCTTTACTGCTACTGTTTTATTCTCTTCAACGTTGCGTTCAAAGACGTTACCAAAGCTATCATTGACAGCAAGTAAGGTTGTCAGTTGAATCTTTCTTACGAAAATTTGTTTTATAAATCTTGATGTTTTTTCTTCAGAAACGCACAATTCCAAAGTTCTTGTTTTGCTTCAATAATTTGTTAAATAACTAAGCAAATAATTTAACGGGACGTGGGACAGTAAAGAAACACCATTTTTAGCGAAACGTGGGCAGCTAGATTTGACTTTCATGAAAAAATATTTATGAACTGCAGAGTAACGTGGAGTTTGGCGGCATTGTGCGAAAGCAAACACATTTTCGCCTCGTTACCGGTTGCCTATTTAGGATTGTGTAAAGAGAAGCAAAATATCTTAAAAGCTGGGTCAAAAGTTCCCGCTTTTGTCCATCCCCCCTCCCGGGTTTTACACATCATAAACCGCCTTGATATGATACGATGATTCATGTTCTCCCACATGTAGACTTGCAATAATATAGCGTAGAATTGTGCAGTGCCGTATAATCCGCTTCTTATTACAGGTTTTCCATAATTATAGCCGTTAAATTGCGGTAAACTAGTAAATGTAGCGAACGAAAAAGCAAAAAAACGGTTATAGCTCTCCTCCGATATTTACAGTAAACACTATTTCTTATAAGAAGATACTGAAAGTTTTTTAACTAACCTAATTCATAAATACGCACTTGAGAAAAAACACAGTCAGTGGAAATACAAAGCCACAGATTTATTTCTTAACTTCCGAACAGAAAAATCATTGATTCTTTAATATCAATCGCCTGTGTATTTTGAACATTCAATACAATGTAATGTTTCTCTTTTCACAGAAAGACTATAGCAAGATTCCAAACTCTCTAAACTTGAGAACAATGCAGTTTGTGTAAAAGCACATGATGATTAGCCGACGCTAAATAACAGTATCGATTACTGTTGGTTGACAATGTAATACAACTTATACAAGTCTATTTAGCTGTTATGCGAAACTGTTTTTTTGAGTTGTATTAAAAGATAGAAGTGACAGCACAAAATTTTTTTTTTCAAACTTAAAACGCAGGCCCTGTGCGGGCCTTACACCCTATGCTACGCTAATTTATACCAAGTCTTGAATTGTACAGTGTTTTTTGTTTAGTGCTTACCGAAAAGAATACGAAAATATACTTTCAATTGGCATTAGATTGCTTGGAGTCATCCTCTATGTCTCTTTCCCAATGTTAAATTGGGGCCTCATGATACTTATGCATGAGTCTTGGGACTACAATTGATGGTGACATTCACAATTGATCATGATTTTTTATGCATGTTTTTGTGTAGCATACAAAAAAGTAAAGCTGATGTAAATAACTTTAATCTAAGGCAGTATAAAAAACAATAATAGTGTCTTTAAATATACAAACACGTGATTATCAGGAACATATGAAAAGCATATACGTTCGGCATACGAAAGATTTACTTTAAATGGTTATATCAGAAGTTCTTTAGCTGGGTCCTACTCCGTTTCTAGTATCAAGAGAAAAATTTGTAGGCTTTCTAGGGGACCACAAAATTTAAAAAATAGAATTACGGGTCTGTGTTCAAAACACCTTTTAAGAACCCCTGGGTTACAGAAACGCCAAATATACATTTGCACCAGTATTATACAAAGGCAACAGCTACAGTTTGAAATAGTTTTTCCTACCAAGGTTCCTCAAGATGTCATTAGGTATTCCGCAAGGAGTGGTACACAAATAGTTATACAAGATAGATACATTTCAATTGTCATCATTTTGTGTCAAATACGATACATAAACCATTACGTCATTTTTGACAGAAGCCAGTCCTTTATGCAAAAGCAAAATAATAAGAGGATAGCTGAACAGGTTACATGTACAGGCTGATAAGAGAGATAGATAGTATAGAGCAGACAAAAGATAGCGGTAGCAATACATAACAATTATTATTAAATAGTTGAATATCGTAGCACCTTTAAGATAAACATTTACTTATTTGAAGTTCTGGAAAGGCAAAATGACTGAGAAACACTGATATGGATTCGTTATTTATTCAAAACAATTGACTTTAAATCCTCAATTTATGATACTGCCAACTCTCACTTCTCCCAAGGCTCTACATATGTAAAAAAAGAACATAAACCGCAAACTAATGTAGCACTTTTGTTGGAGACTAGGAACACAAATTGGAGAAAACCAGGGTTGTAAAGCAACAATGATTTCAGCCTTGACTAAGACAACACATCCATGGTAAATGGTAACAACAAAACACTTCTATGTTGCATAAAATATGTCTAGTTTTCAGTCTTGCAACTGTTCGTTCTTTCGCTTCTTGTACACTTTAAAATGTGATATCCAGTCAACTAGGAAAAGCATGAAAACAATTGCTCCATATGCAGAAACCAAGACTAGTCCAAGATTGTTGTTTCTAAAAAAAAACGTTTATAATTACGTCACATTGTGTGGGTAGGTAATATCCCAGATGCCTACATAGGCAATTAAGGTGAGAAAAGGTAATATCTATATCTCATAATAATTTTTAGCACAGCATTAAGAAAAGTAGATTTACATTGCTATATTCCCAAAATCACACAGTTTTTACATTTTTTTCCAACAGTGATCTGGAAAAAAACTTCAAGACTGAGTTTTTGTAATGCCACACTTAAGCATCTTATCATTACTTTTATCTGGACAACATTACTTTCATCAATGCTACAGGACTTTAGGTTGCATTTATTACTAGTGTGCATTTTGTTAAAGCATGAAATAATATTTGAACCACTAAGTTGCAGAGGTTGTTGCACTGTTTGTCAGTCTTAACTTATGTTATTCGGACTTAATTTACCTGCCGAATTAATGATCTGACTCCGTGGTTGCGTGCGGTTAGAATTCTCTAACCTAACGTTTTACTAGCCGAAAGCTCTTACGTTATTACAGATACAGTTTATCAGAAACGATCCTTTATTGTAGGAACTGTACAGGTTTCGAATATGACACAATCTCAAACTTAGCATTCACCATTTAAAACATGTCTAACGAATTACAATTAACACGACTAACGTAATACGTTCGTACGATTCTGTATCTCTGTCTGCGCGCTACTCGCGTATCAGTTCGAGTTTATAAAGCGGAGCGATGTGAGCGGAAATAATCAACACAATATACACTAACATTTCAGAATGCGCGAACGATAAAATAAAGCGTTGGCAATGGGGATTATTTTCAGTTAAAACTCGGATGTTATGAAATCACCTGGTAACGTACTAAACGGCGTTTTCACATGAAGTTATTTAGAGAAAGTTTCCAAATATTAAGCGACAATTGCAGTTTCATCAATAAACAATATTTCAATAAATAACTGGCAAATACTTTCCCACGAATGATATAACGGTATTAAAAATGTCTCCCAGGCCACTACAAAGTAATAAAACTTGCTGATTAGTATTAGACATAATTTTAACATGCAAAACCTAGCAACAATAGATGTGCATAAAATTATTTTCATTTTATCTTACTGATGTATTTTTGCTTGAGCAAGTTTTTCCTGATAGTGAACTGAAGCAGTTTCATTTTTGCAACAATATAAGGTATCATTTATATTACCACAGCAATATTCATCATCCTTGGTATCAGATAATCGCGGACAACCAAATGCCCTGCTGTAAGTTCCATCAACCACTTTTTCTGGACAAATTTCTGATGCTGAAGAAAGAGTTAACACTTAAAATTTTTGCAACAACATTCTTTGCTGAAAATTGAAATTGTTTTAAAGTGGTTGTAACAAGGTAAGGAAATCACAAAGTGTATGACAAAACATTTGTCACTGTCAGCTCAGTGGCGAAGCAGTTGGAGTCTCTGGCTTGTAAAAATGTAAACCAAGTTTAATACCCAGCAGTGCTAGTGTGGTAATGTCCTTGGACAAGGCATGAATGGCTCTTGCTCCTGTTCGTGGCCCTGGTGAACAGTTCCAATTTTGGGCAATACACCATAAAAAAATTTTAAAAATAAAAATAATATCCTTTCAACCTTGCATTAAGACAAGTTCCGAGGCTCAAGTGATGAAGAATGATCACAGAGTTTAAGTCGTGCAAAGACATTGCTCAGTCAAAGCATAAAAATTGCGATACAATAACATTTGGATAATAGTATTAGCTAACATTTTCACGAAATTTGAACCTTGTTGGTAATGTCGTTTAAGAATGTTGCAGATAAACAGACACCTACCAGCACTACCGGTAGGTTAGTTTGAAGTTCTAAAAAGTACATAACATTCAACTTTGCATGTTCAAACAACATTAAATAAAATTTAAAATAATTCTTTGTTATTTATTCCTTTGTAAGTGCCATTTCCAAATATTAGCAAATATTTTACAGCAAATTCAACATTTTTATTTTAGTTTATTCAGAATTCTTGAGCACTTTATTGTTTGCTGGTAATTCACCACAACCTAAAGAAGGGGTCTGAGAGACACGATCCAATGAAGAAGATTAGGGCTTCCACAAACTCTAGGATGCACCAACTTTAGCTTATTAGAATCTACTATATAGTTTATTTGAATATTCATCAGATTAAAACCAATTTCTTTCCAACACCAATGAACACACTCACCACAAGGCTATAATTTATGCTTATTTAACACCAAACTCAATTAACCCTTTCCGAGTTACAGCTGCTATCTTGTTTCATTGGCAAGATTTTTTTTGATCATTTATATTTAACAATAGAAATCGACCCTTTTAAATTACAAGTGCCCTGGATATGGACTTTTGTTTCAGATTTCAATTTCATTCAGTTCAATAGTATATAAATATTGGGAAATGGTGTCTAGATTTTTTACAGTGCTTTAAATCTTACACACTTGACTTAATCAATTACGATGTCAAGGTATGTGGTCAACGTAGCATGTAATGCACAATTAATAAGTTTGCATTGTAACAAGCTGTGCATGTAGAAATACTACTGTATATATACCAGTAAGTCAGTTCATTATGTACTTCTAGTTTTGTATTTTATACAGTTTTCAAACTGCAAAAAAAATACGCTTATATGTAATGTGCAGTTGACACTACGCAAATTTTGTGTCGCATGCTAAGCTGACTATGGACTCTGTTTACATATCAACAAGTCGGGTGTGTAACGTTCAAATCGTTGTAAAACTAGGCAAAAATTCCCTGCCCAGAATGCTTGTATTCAAGAAATTTAACATTAAGTTAGTGGGTTGATGATTTCCATTGTTAAGAATTTAGACTTATAGGTATATATTCGAAAACGTTCAATTGAGTCCATAGTGGAAAGCGTCTCACACGCTTGCACGAAACTTATCAACGTGCATGTCAAACTTTTACACATTAATGTCAATTTATCATAAACAAAGCAAAGTTGGTTGCTTAAATACCGATTTACAAGAATTAAAGAAAGAACTAAGCATACACTGCACGCCAAAATTGGGTCTTTGTAAACACAATTTTTCATTGATAACTGTAATCTTCCTAGTTGAGCCTCTAACAGTCTAATAACTATTTACATACATCGTTTGAAACACAGGCTTCTATAAAGAAACACCTATAAAGTAATTGAATGAGTGCCATGCAGGACCTTAGGGCCTTTACGCACAAGACCTGAATTGAATTAAAACCAAAATTGCAATTGGGGTCTGGTACGCAGGTAGATTTTGGCTTATCAAGTAGGCTACAACATACATTCATAATTTTTAAGTTGGCAAAATTTGGCTTAACTGGTTTAATATAATATTGGTGTTGGCAGCTGGTGTTTGCCTTTTGGTAGCTGTTTTGGAAGCTGGCATAAATCTTCGGCAGACAAAGTTACCCGATTTCACTATCAAATCAGAGTTGAGACTATAAATCTATCATGGTCATTTTTATAACTTTTTAATTTACACAATATTACTGTTTGAAGATTTTTTAAATATAATACGTTTGTTTGAACAAGAAAAAGCAAAACAGATTCGAACACCAATCAGACTAGGCTTATTCTATGATCAAACATTAATTATGGCAGTAAGTATTACCAGTATAGCTTATGTCACAGCTTACCTGAGGCCAAGAAAAGTAAAAAGCAACCAAAAATGCAATTTACTATGGTTATGAGCATTGCTGCCATCCAAATATGCACATTGTGAAAAAACAGCTACAGATAGAACTGGATTAAAATTCAGTAATATTGTGGTAACAGTAACAGACTTATGCTGTAGCTTGATTGCTCTGCAGTTTCACCAGCAACCAATCTGCCAGTTTACTTTTTCAGTCGAAGGTCTAGACCAGTGTTTCTCAACCTTTTTAGCCCACGGACTATTTTCCCATTAGCATAAGTATTCGCGGACTCAGGTAATAGGAAGAAAAATAAGTTAGTTGAACACTAGCATTAAAAATCTTGTTTTTGAAATTAAACTTGTTACGCAAATTTGTTGAAATCAAGAATTATGGTCGTCAATGCACATCTGATATCATTTTCCGGTTGAAGTTGGTTCCGGTACTTGATTTTAACCATAGCCAATGTTGAAAATCCAGCTTCACACAAGTATGTAGTCGGAAAAGGCAAAAGAGCTATTGTTGCTTATTTGCAGAGGTCAGATAGATTAGGTTCCTTCGACAGAACATTCGCCCAAAATTGAGTCAGAGAAACAATTTTGAACTTGTCTCTCCACATCTGTCGACATTTTTAAAACCCTTTTTACTTCCCATCATGGACTGAGCGCCATCAGCGCAAACAGACACACAGTCAGACCACTCAAGCTTATGTTCTTTAAAGAACGAATCCACTTTCTTAAATATTTGTTCTCCAGTGGTATTTTTGGCAAGTGCACGGCAAAGCAAAAACTGCTTCTCATAGCCATTTGTGTCAACATATCGCACAAAAACCATGAGCTGTGCATCATTCCCGATAACTGGAAAGAAACAAAAAAGGCGCTGACTCCTTTTAAAAAAGAGAAAAAAGAAGGTGATTTGCGCGACAGGAGTTGGAAGGAGAAGAATTAAGGATTTGGATTGTCACCAGCGTAACAAGAGAAATAAGCAAGACTCTTCATTGTCAGACTATTCTAAATTATCCAACACACCAAGATATCTTTTGCGACACCTACTTTTTGAGGTGTAAAGCTGTCGCGAACATTATGACCTATGCCTAATTATATACGGTAATAAATGGGCTTGCGGACTCACAAAAACCTTACGCGGACTCAAATGAGTCCGCGGACTCGGGGTTGAGAAACACTGGTCTAGACTCTAGAGACAAGACTTTCTGTGAAAAAATCTGGTACGGTACGCTTCACTGATTTCAGAGCAAAGGTTTCCAGTGTGATATTACAAAATTTGTGACTGTTTATATTACCGACACAGTGAGTGTTTAGGTCCTGCTCTCGTGCCCTCACCACTACCACAGAAACAAGATTCCAGTCCTTCAGATGGATCTTCTTTGAGTGGGGTTTCTTTTCACCATTCAGATGCATTAATCTTAATCGATCTTTTTTAAATTTTCGTGAAGACGAAAATGTCATAATGATACTTAGTTTTTATTGATATCATATCACTAAGTGTTTAATTGTGGTGTTTAACAAAACAACAGTGTATAATTGTATTGATATAGGCTATTAGGTAGCTCTTCAATTCATAAGTGGGTGATTTATCATCTATACTCTATAGCTATTTTTGCAAAAAATATTACTTACGTCAAATGCAATGTATCTGTTTATACATGACTTTATAAAACAAATAGTCAAAAGAAATGAAGTGTACTGTAGTCAGGGTTAAAAACGTCAGCCACGAAATCATGCAACGCTCTTGGTAAGGTATGAACGACGTTTATTCCTATTTACTGGTTCCAATAAACAATTTCCATGTCGTGCAACACCACAATAACAGTTCAAGAAATCAAATAAAAAAGGTGCAATAACACACAAAGAATATTTCGATGAAACGAGCTTCAGCGAATTTGCATTTTGCTTCACATGTATAAGAATTTTATTATTATTGATATTGATATTATTATAATTTTATTATAGGATATAGACCTTTCGTATTGCATTTTTTGAGCGACCTTTATGTTCTTGATCATATATAGATTACTTTTATAATATATTTTGAATATATAGTTACAAAGATAGTGCAGCATGTTTCAGAAGTTGTATCGTTCTCCTTACCCAGCGATCGCGTATAGGTGTATCAAACGTGTGGGTAGTACACAACGTTTTGCTTACATTAGTAACATTGCGGGTGTCAACTCACTTATTCTTTTGTTACCTGATTAAAAAACCTTTAATTCATAATGATTTGTTGTATTTGTGCAGTGAAAAGTTTACCCCGAAGTGGTATCAAGGAAAATAACAAAGCTTATACATAATTAATTATTTCATGGTCAAAATTGCATTGTAAAACTACCGCCTATAGATAAACCGGTTTCTGCTTCGTTGAAATTATCAACGAGTTTTATTGCTTACAGTTTGAGAACAGCGTACATCGAGAGAAAAGTTGATGACTTTTTCAATATATACAAACGAATTATAGAGCATGTAATTGGATACAGGTACTTTTGGTATGTCAAACATGAAACACACATCCGGATACCAGATTTTGAGCTGTCCATCAAACAAAACACAGATCCGGATGCTAGCTTGCATAATATTCTCCCCTTTTAACCTGTTCAAACCACTTGTTTCAATTAGACAGGTCTGGATTTGTATTCTTAATAAAAAATTTTAAAAAATAACCAGGTTCATTAAACCATAGGCTACATTGTTTACATATTGTTTCGTCATGCTTTTACCAAACTAAAGTATACCTAAGACAACAGGATTTTGGTTATTCATCTACAATTAACATCTGGTATCACTATTTCATATTCAATTTGATTATTATTTTGGTTTTAGTTCTTTTCTGTTTTTTAGCAGTCGACATATTCACGCTTATACAATGGTTCTTAACAGAAGTTACGGTAAGTTAACATTTCACTTCTTTAAACATGTTAAAGTGTTTGATTTTGTACTTAGGTGTATAGAATTTGTTAATTTGACAAAATTTTAATACTTTATGGTGTTAACACGACAAACCATGACACGTTTAATGTTGATTTATTTACCAATCGTTTTCTTTCCCCAATATCCATATTACAATTGAATGTTCTCACTAAAATCAATTCACATATCACTCGCATTTATAACATCGTTTTTCATTTTATTTCTTTTATTTTTTTCCAATGCGTTCTCTCACCAGTACCTATACACAAACACAACAGAATTTAACCGTAACTTGTTTTATTACACATATTCCATATTTTTATTGCAACAAGACATTCGAAATGATTTTTATCGAATTCAAATACAACAGAATTTAACCATAACTGGTTTTATTATACGTATTCCATTTTTGATTGCAACAAGACATTCGAAATGATTTTTTCGAACACAACAGAATTTAACCGCAACTTGTTTTATTACACATTTTCCACTCTCTCAGAATATTCACACCTCACCGGGTTGGGATCAGAAAACAAACACATATCCGGAGACCAGCCTTTGAGCTACCCATCAAACAAACACATATCCGAACATCAGATTTTGAGCTGTCCATCAAACAAACATACATCCGGATGCTAGGTTTTGAGGTGTCCATCAAACAAACACATATCCGAATGCTGGATTGCGCAATATTGTCCCCTTTTGACCTGTCCACTTGTTTTAACTAGACAGGTCTGGACTTGCATTCTAGACTTTTTTCCAGATGATTCTAGTTGGCGATTCACACGGTGAATTATTCTGTAAATGCTGAAACTATGACGTATCTGATACATTCTTTCATTTCTTGTATATCCATAAAACCTAAGATGTTATTTTCTTACACCTTCCTCTAGAAACCTATAACAGCTTTATCGCGCACAATATGGAACGAAAACTATGACGTCACTTTTACATTCTCACTCTTCTTGTGTATATACCTCACCCGTAGTGGTGCTATGGAAACTATGACGTCACATGTTTCATGACCTTACCACTCGGAGGTATGGTTGTAAATGGTGGGGGGGTCCAAAGGCGGCAGCACTATACTACTTGCTTGTGCTTTTTTAACAGGTTCAGTGATAATACAACACACTGAAGTATTAAAATAACTCAGTAGTTCGTGAAAGCGGGTTACAAAATTCTTGGATCAGCAAAACAAAAATTTCAACGTTTACATGACATGCTTTAAAATACAGTTTCTTGAAGGAATTTCGTCAAATCACGCTGTAACAGTGTGCAGAAGTTTCGCAAGACAACGCCTTCGTTATCGGCTCACTTGACTGATAATTGTCTGCGACAGGATCAATTTCCTGGGTTCGGCATTGCTAGAAACATTGCTAAAATCAACACACGATTGGACGAATCGAATCGCTGAAATGTTACAAAAGGTATATTTTCATCAGGGCAATCGTGAAATGTCCGGCGCCAAACATCCTATTTGGAATTTCAAACTAATAAATATGACACATCAACATATCTATTCTAAATTATATTATTCCAAATTGCATGATGTAAGCGCTTGGGGTTTACCACTATTTCTGTTATCCTTAACTGTTCATTTGTGCTATATTTATTATGCTATTGCTATAGCGGTTAGCATCGTAATTTTCAATTCGCACAGTTCATGGCGGAAAATATAAGATCAGATACAAATGAACTTTGAACACATAGTTGTGGCCATATTAAGTCGTGAAAAATTGTAATTATAAGTCTAAAATGAAATGTTTTTTGGTTTTGAATGAAAACTGGTGCAAACGCAAATACCATTTAGGCCCTATAGGGGTAGCGATGTTAGACGTCACAGACTAAAAACAAGTTTACAAATGACTTGGTAAAATACGTCAGTACGTGAGCAAACATAAGAAAACCTGACGAGTATGCATACGAATGAAATAATGCACAATGCGAATAAAAACAGAAGTTGACCTATACATAGGACTAAATTAACCTACAAGAGTGGTGCGAACAAACCGTGTATAATGCGAACAACTAATTGGGTAATTAAAATGCAGTCTATCTAAAACAGGTAACAGCTCACACCGTAAACAAGTGATTTACAAATTTGATGACGCAGTAATAAAATGTGTTGGTTCTAAAACGGGTGCGTAAAAATAATCCCGTGACACATCAACGTAGCTATTCTAATCTACCATCGTGTAGCACAAAATTCTATTATTCCAACTTGCGTGATGTAAGCGCTTGGGTTTTGCCACTTCTTCTGTGGTCGACGACATTAAGTCGTGGAAAATTGAAATTATAAGTCTGAAACGTGGTGTAATTATACAAAAATTGTTTTATTTTACCAAATGTTTTTTCGGTTTTGTTGAAAAAAATGGTGCAAACGCCAAACAGATAAATACATTCGTGCCAAAAACATTCAAAAATACCGCAAACAACCAGTAACGCATATAACCTGTAAAACATTTCATTTTAGACTTATAATTACAATTTTCCGCGACTTAACCCTATTTTAACTAGGCTTGGACTCACCTGCACACAGTCACAGCAAAACGTGGCGTACAGTTGTATTGTTTGCGGTAAAAACTTGAAATTTGGTGACTTTTCCTAAAAAATGTTCAGCTATCTGTCCATCTTTGTTTGATAAAGTTGGATTTTGTAATTTTTGAGATATTGTGATATTTTTCATAATTTTGCTCTCTGTTCGCATTGAAGCGTATTACTCATTTACGCACCAATAACTCGACTGACGTCTTGCGTTCTCTTCTCGCGGTCAGCTGGTTTTCCGCACAGCAGGGGCGCGGCGTAACAAGAAAAATTTATAGAAATGTGTCACTTTTAGAAATACTTAATTTACACTAAACTCACTTTCTTTAGTTTTACAATTATGCTGTATACAGGAAGCCTGATGATCTTTCTACTAACCTGTAAAATTCCGATAAGTTTACGACGTATAGTTTTCTTGTAATTAACGATTGAAAAGACTGTGTGCGGGGGAGGCCAAGCCTAGTTAAAATAGGGTTAAGTTCGATGCGTTTTCAGCACAACCAATACAACAAGCAATATGTCCGCATGGAATAAGCACAACACTCGCTTGCTCGTTGCCACAAACTTCGCACGTTCTTTCCTCCTGTAAACGACGAATCTCTTGAAGTCCAGATGCTGTAGATAGATTGCTGGATGTTGTAGAAGGAGTTGCTTTCTTTGTTGCTGATGCTTCTTCTTTAGATCTATTGGAAGCAGATTCTTCCTCCATCGCTAGAATAGACTCAACGAGAATTTCAAGCCTAGAAAATCCATTGCCAGTGGTTTCGTATTTCCTGTAGAAAGATCAGTTTTCAATGTTATTCATAAATTTAATGTAATAAAAATTAAAAAATAGGACAACTTTCTTGAGAACATTTCACCTTTTCAAAGCAGTTTTTATCATTCTTTTGTCGAATCCCATCAGTTTTGCTTGCTCTACCAGTTCAGACGAAGACATCTCTCCATCAACTTTCCTCTCTAGATATCTTACCTCTTCCCTGGGATCGATGATTTCGGGGCCACCATTTCGATGTCCGTTTCGTAAACTAAACAAAGAAATAGATAACAATAAACAACAAACCAAGATGAAGATCAAGAACGCGACTTTAGGAGGTTTACATTTGTCCTGATTGAATATTCCTGAGTTGATTTGGATTTGCTGGATTCCGAATTATCGGTCTTTTTACATTGGGGAATCGAAAGGCGATCCCATGAACATAATCTAAACCTTATTGTTGAAGAACAAACTCGCACCTGGGTAGGAGATCCAAGTAGCCAAATCTGGTAAACTCTTTCATGGAGACAGAAAATTCAACTTACAATGGAAACCACTTGGCGTGCTCTTCCCATGGATCGTCATCTCTCTCCCAATTTTGTAATCCTCCGTTGCAATACCAACATTTAACTCGATCTCTTACACCTGGAGATTATTTGACTTTGTAATTCTAGAACTTACCAAATTTTATATTTTATGGCATGAGACCTAAGCTTGAAAGTATGAGCCTCACCCAAGTAACACATTCCTGCGTTTGCAATTTGTCTGGGAGTTGCGCGAATCCTATGAGCAGGCCACGATGACGAGTGATCAAAGAAAGTTTGAAGACAAGTTTTTTCGCTCATCATGTGGGGATTTGCCGGATTCGAACATGGAAACAAGTTCATGGTCATCAAAGTAGTTGCAAGATTTCTATGTGAATTCACCATGGTGGATGAATCCACACTAGGTGGAGGGGTGGAGCACGAAGAATTTCTAAATGTAGCTGTTTGAAGCATTGTTACCGCCGTGGTGTTTGGTGAATTTGATGTGTTGCCAATGTCATTTGTAATGACTTTTCTTTGATCTTCTGAAGCCTGTGGATTCTCGGATGTTGGAGGTCGTGTGGCTGAACTTGCCGCGTTTCGATGGCCATGAAGTGGCGTAAACCCGAATTGACGAAGAATGGAATCTAGAATTGACCAATATTTTCAATGTAGTTGATGTAACGTCATATGAACGGGGAATCACTAATCACTCACGTAACTCGTTCTATTATGGTATAATCGGTAGTATAGTAAGGAAAATGAACGTTGCGCTTCATGATATTATAAAATGAATCAAGAATTTATTCGGTTCTTTCACGCTTTTGAGACGTATCAAATATCAATCCATCTTAACGCTTTGTTGGTTTTACAAATAATATATGTTTCAGATTGATTCGATGCTTCTCTTTTTTCTTACAAATTTAAAGATTTGTCTTAACTAACCCATTGGTATGTTTCTTGTACGTGTTCCGTTGATGAAGTCACAATTGGATCTATGCCATCGGAGTAGCTTCGGGTCATCTTCGACTTCCCACTCTTGGACAGATTGACCGCAACTGGAATGAAGTTGAGATTTGTTTTATGATAGTGTTTTTGAACGTAAAACTTTTCGCATAACTTGTTTAAAAGTATTGGTTTGATTAGAATCAAGTCCCGTATTTTATGTATCCAAGTCTCTATTCTAATGAACAAGACGTTACCTGAAACACTTGGTCCTGTCTTTAAAACAAGTGAAACAAAAACCAGCAGAAGCCAACTTACGAACATCGACCTGTACTTCTCTGGGAAAGAGTTTGAAAGTTGAAAGACGATAAGTCACGCGTGCTGGATCACCTGCAGTCACAGAAACAGGATTGTGACGTAATCAAAACCTACGTTTCTCTGACATGATTTTCCAACCTACCGGGTGGAATGTAACGAATTTGTTGTCCTGGTGGGTCTCTAATTTGTCTCAACAACCTCCCGTCACTTTCTAGCTCTGGGAAATCCGCAGTAAGGTGATCCGTTTGCATTTAATACTGTATAGAGATAACTTAAATTACTATACTACTATTTCGATAAACAATGAAACTTATTGGTAATGGTATACAAACAGTTCGTTGCTTCTTGATTCTTCTCACTACCCTATCTCCACAAATACTATACAAACGAATCAATGCATAGAATTGGAAACAGCATCTTTTTCATTATATACAAACGAATTTTAGACCATGTAATTGGATACAGATTCTTTTGGTATGTCAAACATGAAACACACATCCGGATACCAGCTTTTGAGCTGTCCATCAAACAAACACAGATCCGGATGTTAGCTTGCGCAATATTCTCCCCTTTTAACCTGTTCAAACCACTTGTTTCAAACAGACAGGTCTGGACTTGCATTCTTAATCAGGTCAAACAAGATGCAATGTATTCAAATGCTTTGATGTCCGGCTTATTTATCGCATTCTTCCTCTGGACTTTTTTCCTGATGATTCCAGTTGGTGATTCACGCGGTTAATTATTCGGTATGCTTTACGCTGAAACAATGACGTAACTGACACATTCATTCATTTCTTTTATGTCCAATATCCACAAAACCCAAGGCAATATCCACAAAACCCAACATGTTATTTTCTTTTTTCACCCTTCCTCTAGAAACCTATAACAGATTTACCGCGCGCACTATGGAATGAAAGCTATGACGTCACTTTTACATTCTCACTTTTCTTGTACATATACCTCACCCGTGGTGGCGCTATGGAATGAAAACTATGACATCACTTGTTTAAACGGGTATGACCTAATTATCACTCGGTGGTATGGCGGTAAATGGCGGTGGGAGTCCTAGAGTGGCAACACTATACAAAAATATGCAAATATCGATAAATATCTGAATAATATTTTGGATGTTGGAATTTTATGGAACAAAAATCTATGATTGTAAATTCTCACTTTCTTTCCTTTTTCTTTACACGTGGTGGCGATATGGAACGAAAACTATGACATCACCTGTTTAATGACATGGCGGTAAAATATGGCGGTAAAAATGGCGGTAAATGGCCGTAAATGGCGGTAAATGACGGTAGGATTCCTAGGGTGGCAACACTATACAAAAATATGCAAATATCGATAAATATCTGAATAATATTTTGGATGTTGGAATTTTATGGAACAAAAATCTATGATTGTAAATTCTCACTTTTCTTTCCTTTCTCTTTACACGTGGTGGCGATATGGAACGAAAACTATGACGTCACCTGTTTAATGACATGGCGGTAAAATATGGCGGTAAAAATGGCGGTAAATGGCCGTAAATGGCGGTAAATGACGGTAGGATTCCTAGGGTGGCAACAATATACAAAAATATGCAAATATCGATAAATATCTGAATAATATTTTGGATGTTGGAATTTTATGGAACAAAAAACTATGACTGTAAATTCTCACTTTCTTTCCTTTTTCTTTACGCGTGGTGGCGCTATGGAACGAAAACTATGACGTCACTTGTTTAATGACATGGCGGTAATGGCGGTAAAAAATGGCGGTAAATGGCGATAGGATTCCTAGGGTGGCAACAATATACTACTTATGGCAATCAAGGCTATTAGTGGGACTGGGGATTTTACTATAAACAATATTTGCATTTGTGTCGTAATAAAGCATACTGAAATAGGAAAGTTCTTTTGGTACACAACAGTTCTTCATATGTTTTGGGCCGCCAATTTCAGCGTATCGAACCAGACTGTCACGCATGTTGTTCGTTTGCAGAAGATTGCATTCGCCCGCACAGTATCTAGCGTTGTAAGAAGTTGGGTATATGATCCAATCCCAGCCAATTTTTTCAAAATTAATCTCCAAGTCGTATATGCAGCAGTGATTGTTTTCCTCTGCCTCACGTTCGCATCTCTCGGCCTCATCCGGGTTAAGTTGTTTTCGTCTTTGGCCAACCACCAAAGTTGCTTCCAAAAATGGTTTCTGAAAACAAAAATGTTTGTCTTTAACTTTCATATAACACGTTGACGAATTCCGTTCAAAAATAACGAAAAGAGTCAAAAGAAGCTTTGCGCTTAAAATTTGCAAGGTGGTGCTGTATGCTTCAAATGAAGATTTTCTTTTAAGATATGCTTTTCCTACTCGTCCTTTAAAACTAAACAAAAATTTGCTTTTAAGCAAAGAAAATTACAGTGGTCTGTTATTTGACTGATTTAATGCTCCAAGCCAGGACTTCAAACGCCTCTTTCGGTTCTTGGAAACCTGCGGTCGACCAACGACGATATTGCGGCGAAAAATATTTTAATCGGTTTAAAAGAAAAAAGGTTATTGTAAAATATAAGATTGTGGAAGTTGGTTTGACCCACAATAATTTTCCTGGTATAGCGTTTTTAAAATACATAAAATAGATGACTTCCGTCGTGGTTTGTAAAGTATTTATGATTTGAACATGTATAGAAATTGATTCATTTGAGTGATTAAATGGCATCAGTTGTAAGTTAAATGAGACTATCATATTCCCGATAGCCAGTGTCAAAGCAAAAAGGAGTTTCCTGTCTTGCGCCGGTGGTAATTGCCGCATGCATGCCTCACCTATCCAATTAGAGAGAAGCGTGCTTGACTGACTATAAGAAATGGTCAAAACTACCTACTGCTTTAGTCATTACCCATTTATTCATTAGTTATTATTTGTTGCGTACAGTGACCCATAGGTGTGGTTACACGGTTAAATTCATAACTATGTAATAACAGCTTAATTTAGCGAAAGCTAAACCTTACTGTTGTAACTGAAAAATAATATGCAAAAGAAACGGTATAGATTATAGAATATAGCAAAAGTATAACATATCGATTTACATGCTATTCTCAAATTGGAATACACGTCAAACTACTATGGGGTTTAATAAGTTCACCTGCTTTTCAGAGATTTCGATGTTAAATTTTTTCGTTTTCTTATATCCCTTTTAATGGTATCAAATTTGTCCTAATTACGTTTAGCGTATATAGCTCTGCATAATAAAATTGCGTATAATGCCCACCATGCACCACAGAAAAGAATAAAAAATACTTACATATCCTTTTTGTATCCTTCCAGTCGCGATGAGATTCGGAATTCCTTTTGACATCACTTTTATGCCATAATTCTGGCTTGGAAAACGCATCCAGTGTCGCACTTGTGCCGTAAGATTTACTTTGTGCCAGAACCCGGCTGTTTTGTTATGGAACCATATCAATTGGCGCCGGAAACGGTGCGGGAATACTTCAAGGGTGTCGGGTTCAGGAAGGTATCGGTAAAATTCGATCTTAGCAAAGGTAATACTCGAATTGCGGGGTCGGATGTACACCCAGATATAGGCAGAGTGAACGTCAAAAGTGCGCTCTTCTTCGGTGAAATTGAAGTAAAACCAATTGTCCGGTTTATACCTGGCGTTAAAGTTTGCTGTGATGTAAAAACAGTTAACAACAATTACTTCTCCTACTTAATGAAAATCTGCTTATTAGACCCTGTATTCGTTATAGGTACGGAATGTCAATCATATTTTTCATTTGATATTTTCGGTAAAACTGGTTAATGATTTGATGCTATTTTTGTTTTAAGGCTGTGCAGAGAATAATCAGGTTTCTTAAACGAAAGTGTCTAGTTGTGTTGGTGACGAAGTACCACGATTGCTTCATTAACAGTTGTGGATGACGCAGAGAAATTTGTTTTTAACGTTTTTCGGCTGAGAGCTATTTTAGTAATGCCATACCCAAAAAACAGTAGCAAGATGTAATGTAAACGTGATCGAGCGTGCTTTACGATACTGTAAACTTGGTTCAAGAAAACGTCATTGGGTGACACCATTGCTGTATGACGACCCTATATGCATCACAAATTGCAGGTGCGGCTTCGTCGGAATTCCATTATCAGTTTTTGTTCCCAATTATCAACACCGTCATAGAATTGTAGGACACAGCTGCGTTGATTGACTATAAACGTTTCAAGTGCATATTATTATTTCTCTGGAGTTTAATTTATTTTTGACCGCACTAAAGGCTGGAAGAGTTTTTTCAAGCTTACAATGTTGTTTTGCTTTAACCAATACGATGGGGAAATAATTGCTAACTTGCAGTATTGCTAGTTATAAAAAGCGACATACTAACAAAAAACCTCAATTGAAAGCAAAACGAATGGCATACAGGGATTGGTAGCAAGTAATATTTAGCGAAAGTATAAATGGTTTCTCACCGCACTGTGCTTTGTGTGTCGTTTTTGGTCAGAATATTCAGACGTCGGTAGCAACAGCTGAGACATCGATACGGTACCAATTTACTTACGCTAATTTTATTTGTGTTACTTTTAATTTGTTTATGCAAGAGCGTCTTCGAGAAACAAATTATAAATTCACTTTTATGGACAAAATAAAATAAGCGGAAAATTTTAATTTTAATGAAAAAATATTGCAATTTGGTGTTCTTGTTGTCGTTTTTTCAAATTTTGAGTTTGTAGTATGCAAGAGTTTTGTTCAAAATCCAAACTATACGGAAACGTTTAATTCATTTTTTACATTCTTTTGTTTTGTTTCGGTTATGTTGTAGATGGTAACGATATGTGATACTAGAATACCATAATCTGTAGCAGCAAACGCATTCTCGAAATACTATACTGCAAAGCTTGCGTCCGTTGTTTCACAAACCAAATTTTTTACGAAAACGACGAAATTTACTTACGTTTTTTAGCAACTCCAATCATTTCTTTCTTGGCTATTTGCTCACTCAAGTACTCTTCTAACTTTGCCTGTTTCACTTCCTCCAGCCCATAACGTCGCATCATAGCTTTGATCGGAGGCGCGTTCGGCGGAAGCAAGCGTCCTGTGATGTTGGGCGGTCCTTCCAAAGATAACCGTTCCAAGATGTTCTTTTTTACCATTTCTATTCGCAAAAGACGTGATTCTTCTCTAATGGAGCAGGATTTTCCGTGTCTCCCGCAACCTTCGCTATTCTCATGTCGCAGAACAGGAGCTTCCTCAGCGTCGTCTTCTCTCAATGCTGAAATCGCAATTTGACTTGCTTGTACAGTTTGTTGGGGTTGGCCCGCTCCCGCAGGCTCCACTTGCGGCCGTTTGTCAATTCTTGCCTGGGCTAGTTGTTGCGGATTGTGACGCAGGTAAACGTGGCTTACGATTTCCCTTGCAATTTGATTTTCATTTGACATGTCATTGCTTTGATCAAATGAAAGATTAAGTTCGCTTTGGTCAGCTGTGTTTTCTAGAATTACTTGCGGAACCCTTGTGCTACGGGCATCCTTCACCATCAAAATGGCAATTAAACAAATTACTAGTTTAAACTTAATTGCAGAAATCATATCGACAATACTCATCAATAACATCTAGAGAGCAAAACTTTCTGTGGAATAATGGTCATCGATAAATTTCAGTAAACCATTCCAAATTCCATGTGACCTGGGCCCGCTGGTCTTCGAACTGAGGCGAGCTACCCAGAATCTTCGTCAGGCTTTGAAATTCAACATTTTTTCGTGTGCGCTGTAATTGCCAACAATATGGTTAGTGCTATCGGTGAAGCCTTGCCTTGCCTTGCCTCAGAAAAGCTTTCTGAATATATTACTCGTCTGAACGAAGTCGCTTTGTAACAAAGGTTTTTACTTTGAAAAATCTTAAGTTGCCCAATTAAAAAACCGACTTCCTTGCTGGCGTTTAACAGACAGCTATCGACGTCTAATTTAATTTTTTTTGTCAATTGGTGTCGGAGAAATTTTGTTGAAGCTGAAAGATCTGTATATCTATTTGCTTTAATTTTGAATATAAAACACGCATGTTCACATTACGTTTTATGTTAAGCTTCTACAAACAAAAGTCACATCCCGTTTCATTTAACGAACGAAAATCCTAGTTCAAAGTACAACCAAGATTTACACGTTTACACGTTGTGTAATGTTTCAGTTAGCAACACTTCCAAGCTACACGTCAAGCACATGTTTACTGAGCCTTATGACGCGATGAAATCCAATCCATTTGCTTGGACTTTGGAGTCATTTCTTTCGAGCTGTGACTGCCCGAATGCCCTATGCAGGAAAGTTTAAAAGCTGTTTACTGTCACGGGTGTTTGCCTTTTCCCGGTTTTGGTCAAATATGCATGGCAAACTTATTACGTTTCGGCAAAATTGAAAGAATGATGACGTTTAATAATGGTTATGAAAATGATCAAATAAAGGTTAACAGCAAGCGGAAATAATGAAAAGATTTGAGAATGTAACTTTTTAATTCTTTATTTAATTCAAAGGAAACCGTTTTTGATGGCAGCGCCCAGAACCAAAAGCTTTTTAGGTCATAATATTGGTATGACAATGTGACAAACACCGCTATCTTTACATTCGCTCTTTATTTAAACATGTATTAATAGGTAAATGTTTTGGTTATATCTGGGAGCTGTACTTTTTGAGAAAGTATTCCATTATAGCTGGTCTTTCTCATGCTCTATTAATAACGACACAACCATAACCGACGTATCCACCCGTTGTGGATAAGGTAACATCATGACAGTTTTCCACCTTGTATTGCCGCCGTAATGCCCCTGAAATGGGCTTGTCCCTTTCAGCTAGTACGGTAATCTTCGGTTCTTTAAATATTTCGCATGACCGGACAAATTAATGTACTTTGTTCATTTTCTTTTTAGATATTTAGTATATCTTCGTTTATATAAATCCGAACTTTTAAGGTTCACACAAAAGGTGTATTTCCTAAGCTCCAAAGTGCTTGATTTGCTCAGAAAGGGTCAAGTGTTATGGCATCCTAAATTAATTTGCTCCTATAAAGTGCGTATGGGTTATGAGTTATGACGTATATAGAACTATTTTTCACTAAGTGTAAGCATACAAATATGTTGCACAGAAATATGACCGATCATAACTTATTCTGCTAAAATATACTTAAACAGCTTGGTTAAATAGCGAGTCTGTTAGTACACATTATACTAATATACGTACAGCTTACATTTTCTTACCCGAGGATAGTAACGTTGCAGGTGTTTCAGTATAATGTGCGCCGACTTGTCTTTCTAGATCCGACAATTTTGACTTGTAAGTCAATGAACCCCACATGATATAAACCATATTATACACCTTAATGAGATTTATTCGCCTCCATGAAAACGTCATGTTCCATGTCACCGAATAGACATTAAAACCACCGGTAATACGACAGTTTATGGAACGACAGTTTATCGAACGAAATGGCAGCATATAATGCTCTTTCTTCCAGCTTCCCTAGGGCAGAAATTCTCAGCAGCCTTTTTAATTTTGGCCAATGTAGCTTCTGGAAAATTCAGGCCCTCTCTCTGCAGCGGTGGTTCACTGAAGATGCCGAGCAAGCCCTTCGCATAAAATGCTTCCAGGCACTGGCATTCGTTCCGCCTGAAGACGTTTTACAACGGTTCGAGGACTTCATGGCCATGTTCAGCGACGTCGATGAGCAGCACTTGTCTGAATACATTGATTATTTCGAAACTACTTGGATTGGACAATTGCGTCGCAGGAATCGTCGTCAACCTCTATTTCCTATCCGGTGTTTGAATGTCTTCCACCGGGTTCAAGATGACCTTCCACGAACGAATAATAGTATTGAAGGATGGCACAATGCGTTCAGCAAGCTTGTCTCAATATCCCATCGACGCTTCGCAGACTGGTCAAAAAAATTAAGCAGGAACAAGGTTCCAACGAAATCTTCATTGAGCAATTGAAGGCTGGAATTGCTTGCCCACCTCGGAAGAAGCGCTACGACGCTGTCAACCAACGGCTGAAGAGCATTGTCGAAAATTATGACTCAACGAATATTGACATAAACAGTTATCTTCGAGCAATTGCACACAACTTGTAAATAAATGAATGCGATTGAAATGTGCACTTCGTCAGTTGTCGTTCTTTTAACAGTGCATATCGTCAGTTGTTTCGATAAATTGTGGTTCTTTTAATAAATTGTCTTTCTTTTAACAGTCGATTCGATCAACTGTCGGTTCGATCAACCGTCGGTTCGATCAACTGTAGTTCGATTAATTGTCGTTCGATAAACTGTCGTTCGATTAATTGTGGTTCGATAAACTGTCGCGTCACGGTATCGGCCCATCCCTAGCAACGACATATTAGTACTTCCAACCATCACGGTTTTTACACACTTGGAGCAAGTAATCAAGCACAGGATTTACTTGGAGTGAACGGGTCGAGTGGAGGACCTATGTCGTAAAATTAAAGTTTCAATGGTCCGTGTCTACGCTATCAAATGTCACTTAATAGCCTACCGTTAAAACATCCTTATTTCGTCATCAGATCACAAAGGTGTTTCAAGTTTTTTTGTATGGGATATTCTATGAGATTGCAAATGTAAAATGATTCGAATCATTCTATTAGAACCAATACAAAAAAATAACTTCTGAACCTTGGAATGTTAAAGGCCATCGATTTGAAGTTGAACTTTACGTTCAATACTATTGTTTCTGCTTGTTCAGCGCCTGAAAATGCTATAAGCAGAGAAAAAGTGCTTCAATTGCTATTTGGATCAGCGGAATGACGCCAAATTTCTTGCTGAAAACCGTTTTCTGCTGGTTGTTTTCTCCACTAACAACTTGAAATGATTTCAAAAGTATACAAAACATTCAGTAAAATCACAGATTGAAGTGCTTCAAAGCGGAAATTGCCAACTTTATTAAGTTGAAAACCAAACCCTTTGCGACCTAATGGTTCAAGCAGTTGCGCAATAGCCTTCGGTAGGAGTATATCAAATTAAAAAAGTCGCTTGTGGACCCATGGTACAACTCGTACCGTGGTATTTTCATGAACCATAAGGCATATTGAATTGGCATGAGAAAAATTTATTTTAATGACTTGAACTTGGTGCTTGAAAAGGTGTAATGAGACTTGCAGTAAAGTAACGCTTTTCTGCGCAAGACATACACAAATTTTTACAGCAAAAATTGCTTTTAATCTTGTTGGGCATATAATGTTTTAATCTTTAGGCCTATAATGCTCCTGCTATAATAATCTGCTTCACTTTTCATCCTGAAAGTTTGAAATACTTTTACCACTTAATTTTTGATCACTTAAGTGAAGACAAAATTTGAGGATTTTTCCACTTTGCTCATCTTCGCACGCACAGGAATTTTGTCAACTATCAAAATTAACTTTCAAAATTTTGAATGGTTTTCTGAAAATGTCAGATAACACTATTTTGCCGTTTTGGCACTTTGTCAAATAGGCACGATGTGTAGCTATAGCATTGCCGACCTTGTGGAGGGTTGCAAATTGAAATAGTTCTAATTTTTTCTGAGTTGTTTGCAATCAATCATGTTTCGAGCAAAGGGAAACCCATTGGTCACTGTTTTGCCGGCTTTATTGCATCACAGAGACTAATGGAAAGCGTGCGCCATCATTCTAATAATATTATTGTTGACCCAGAAAATCGAAGGGCGTTGTAGCCCCCACGCTGGGGCATTTCTTTTGGTCGTAAACACCTCATATGTAGTCAATAACCTGGTCTAAAATGGAAAACAAAATGCCTTGAATTTTCCACGTAATTCTTGTGAAATGTCTTTCTACTTCAGTTTGAGCAATGTTGTTCTCCATCCAATGTGTCCTTGTCGCATATTCCATAACACCAAGCATGAAGGTTTCTCGATTTAGGTGTCCATTAAACCATTGTTGTCTCCGGTTTCACTTTAAAAGCTTTATGCAGTTTTCATTTTTAGGAATTGTGTTCCTGATGCCATTATTAACTTTTGCACCTTTCATAAACTATCGTAAGTAATCACTTCTTTAAAATTTAACACAAGTTTAATTTGGCGTTACAAAATCAAAGAAACAGCTAAATTAACTTAAAACGCAATATGAAATAAAACTTTTCATCGAGAGATACTCGTGGCATAAGTACCATTGTTTTTCAATTGCATCTGGTTTACACGCTTTTCGTCAGCAGAAGTCTCTAAATTTGGCTGTGCCAATCAACAAAGTAATTTGCTTGTGAAAAGGATTGCGACTTATTGCTCCTCAGTGCCATCTGCCGTCACGTCCAAAAACATTTGCTTTGGTCAATGGCACATGATCTTCTTCAACCTTTACTGACAAATCAGCTACTGTTTTATTCTCTTCAACGTTGCGTTAATATTTCCAAAGAAGTTACCAAAGCTATCATTCACAGCAAGTGAGGTTGTCAGTTGAATCTTTTTTACGAAAATTTGTTTTATAATCTTGATGTTTCTTCTTCAGAAACGCCCAATTCCAAAGTTCTTGTTTTGCTTCAATAATTTGTAAAATAACTAAGCAAACAATTTAACGGAACGCGGGACAGCAAAGAAGCATCATTTTTAGCGAAACGTGGGCAGCTAGATGTGACTTTCATGAAAAAATATTTATGAACTGCAGAGTAACGTGGAGTTTGGCGGCATTGCGCGAAAGCAAGCACATTTTCGCCTCGTTACCGGTTGCCTATTTAGGATTGTGTAAAGAGAAGCAAAATGTCTTAAAAGCTGGGTCAAAAGATCCCGTTTTTGTCCATCCTGCCTCAAACGAGGGGAGCGCAAAACGTTCGGGTTTTACACATCAAAAACCGCCTTGATATGATCATTCATGTTCTCCACCAAGTAGACTTACAATAATATAGCGTAGAATTGTGCAACGCCGTATAATCCGCTTTTTATTACAGGTTTTCCTAAACTATAGCCGTTAAATAGCGGCAAACAAGGAAATGTAGCGTAAAAAAAGCAAAAAAAAACGTAAAAACAGTTATAGCTCCCCTCCGATATTTACAGTAAACACTATTTGTTATAAAAAGATACTGAAATTTTTTTAACTAACTTAGTTCATAAATACGCACTTGAGAAAAAACACAAAGCCACCGATTTAGTTTTTAACTTCCGAAGAGCAAAATCATTGATAAAAATTCTTTAATATCAATCGCCAGTGTATTTTGAACATTCACTACAAAGTAATGTTTCTCTTTTCTCAGAAAGACTAGCAAGATTCCAAACTCTCTAAACTTGAGAACAATGCAGGTTGTGTAAAAGCATATCATGATTAATCCAACGCTAAATAACAGTATCGATTACTGTTGGTTGACAATGCAATACAAGCCTAGTTAGCTGTTATGTGAAACTGCTTTTACGAATTTATTAAAAGATAGAAGCGACAGGCTGACAGCACTAGAAATTTTATTTCAAACTTAAAACGCAGGCCCTGTGCGGGTCTTACAACCTATGCTACCCTAATTTATACCAAGTCTTGAACTGTATAGTGTTTTTTGTTTTGCGCTTACCGAAAAGAATACGAAAATATACTTTCAATTGGCATTAGATTGCTTGGAGTCATCCACTATGTCTCTTTCCCAATGTTAAATCGCTTATAACCTGCTTATGCATGTGCAGATACTTTGGACTACAATGGTGACATTCACAATTGATCATGATTTTTTATGCATGTTTTAGTGTAGCATACAAAAAAGTAAAACTGATGTAAACAACTTTTATCTGGGGCAGCATAAAAAACAATAATAGTGTCTTTAATTTAATCCTACAAATATACAAACACGTGATTATCAGGAACATATGAAAAGCATATACGTTCGGATACGAAAGATTTACTTCAAATAGCTATATCAGACGTTCTTTAACTGGATCCTACTCCTTTTTTAGAAACAAGAGAAAAATTTGTAGGCCTTCTAGGGGTCCACAAAATTTTAAAAATAGAATTACGGGTCTGTGTTTAAAACACCTTTTAAGTACCCCTGGGTTACAAAAACGCCAAACATACGTTTGCACCAGTATTATACAAAGGCAACAGCTGCAGTTTGAAATAGTTTTTCCTACCAAGGTTCCTCAAGATGTCATTAGGTATTCCGCAAGGAGTGGTACACAAATAGTTATACAAGATAGATACATTTCATCATTTCAATTGTCATCATTTTGTGTGAAATACGATACATAAACCATTACATCATTTTTGAAAGAAGGCAGTCCTTTATGCAAAAGCAAAATAATAAGAGGATAACAGAAAAGGTTACAGGTACAGGCTGATAAGAGAGATAGATAGTATAGAGTAGACAGAAAATAGCGTAGCAAATCATAACAATTTTTATTAAATAGTTGAATATCGTAGCACCTTTAAGATAAACATTTACTTATTTGAAGTTCTGGAAAGGCAAAATGCCTGAGAAACACTGATATGGACTCGTTATTTAAACAAAACAATTGACTTAAATCCTCAATTTATGATACTGCCAGCTCTCACCTCTCCCAAGGCTCTACATATTTAAAAAAAGAACATAAACCGCAAACTAATGTAGCACTTTTGTTGGAGACTAGGAACACAATTTGGAGAAAACCAGGGTTGTAAAGCAACAATGATTTCAGCCTTGACTAAGACAACACATCCATGGTAAATGGTAACAACAAAACACTTCTATGTTGCATAAAATATGTCTAGTTTTCAGTCTTGCAACTGTTCGTTCTTTCGCTTCTTGTACACTTTAAAATGTGATATCCAGTCAACTAGGAAAAGCATGAAAACAATTGCTCCATATGCAGAAACCAAGACTAGTCCAAGATTGTTGTTTCTAAAAAAAAAACGTTTTACAATTACGTCATATTGTGTGGGTAGGTAATATCCTATATGCCTACATAGGCAATTAAGGTGAGAAAAGGTATTTATCTATATCTCATAATAATTTTTAGCACAGCATTAAGAAAAGTACATTTACATTGCTATATTCCCAAAATCACACATTTTTTACATTTTTGTATTGTCCAAAAGAGTTGGTAATCAAATAATTCTTTCGTTTTTAAAGTTTTAACACAGAACAAAGTTTGGCAGTGAAGTGATCTGGAAAAAACTTCAAGACCGAGTTTTTGTAATGCCACTAGTCACAAAAGCACTTTATCTGGACAAAATTACTGTCATCAATGCTACAGGACTTTAGGTTGCATTTATTACTAGTTTTCATTTTGTTAAAGCATGAACTAATATTTGAACAAGTAATAAAATTTGCTGATTAGTATTAGACATAATTTTGACATGCAAAACCTAGCAACAATAGATGTGCATAAAATTATTTTCATTTTATCTTACTGATGTATTTTTGCTTGAGCAAGTTTTTCCTGATAGTGAACTGAAGCAGTTTCATTTTTGCAACAATATAAGGTATCATTTATATTACCACAGCAATATTCATCATCCTTGGTATCAGATAATCGCGGACAACCAAATGCCCTGCTGTAAGTTCCATCAATCACTTTTTCTGGACAAATTTCTGATGCTGAAGAAAGAGTTAACACTTAAAATTTTTGCAACAACATTCTTTGCTGAAAATTGAAATTGTTTTAAAGTGGTTGTAACAAGGAAAGGAAATCACAAAGTGTATGACAAAACATTTGTCACTGTCAGCTCTGTGGCGAAGCAGTTGTAGTCTCTGGCTTGTAAAAATGTAAACCGAGTTTAATACCGAGCAGTGCTAGTGTGGTAATGTCCTTGGGCAAGGCATGAATGGCTCTTGCTCCTGTTCGTGGCCCTGGTGAACAGTTCCAATTTTGGGTAATACACCATAAGAATAATTTAAAAAATAAAAGTAATATCCTTTGAACCTTGCATTAAGACAAGTTCCGAAGTGATGAAGAAAGATCAGAGTTTAAGTCGTGCAAAGACATTGCTCAGTCCGAGCATAAAAATTGCGATACAATACCATTTGGATATAATAGTATTAGCTAACATTTTCGCGAAATTAAACCTTGTTGGTAATGTCGTTTAAGAATGTTACAGATAAGCAGATACCTACCAGCACTACCGGTAGGTTAGTGTTCTAAGGTTTGAAGTTCTAAAAAGTACATAACATTCAACTTTGCATGTTCAAACAACATTAAATAAAATTTAAAATAATTCTTTGTTATTTATTCCTTTGTAAGTGCCATTTCCAAATATTAGCAAATATTTTACAGCAAATTCAACATTTTTATTTTAGTTATACAAGTGCCCTGGATATGGACTTTTGTTTTAGATTTCAATTTCATTCAGTTCAATAGTATATAAATTTCTTGACACGAATGCAGAAAAAATATTGGAAAATGTTGCCTATTTTCTTACAATGCTTTAAATCTTACACACTTGGTTTAATAAATTACGATGTCAAGGTACGTGATCAACGTAGCATGCAAAGCACAATTAATAAGTTTGCATTGTATCAAGCTGTGCATGTAGAAATACTAGCATACATATATATAGCAGTAAGTCAGTTCAATATGTACTTCTAGTTTTGTATTTTATACTGTTTTCAAACTGCAAAGAAAATAAGCTTATATGCAATGTGCAGTTGCAAATTTTATGTCGCATGCTAAGCTGACTATGGACTCTGTTTACATATCAACAAGTCGGGTGTGTAAGGTTCAAATCAATGTAAAACTAGGAAAAAATTCCCTGCCCAGAACCCTTGTATTCAAGACATTTAGCATTAAGTTAGTGGGTGGATGATTTCCATTGTTAAGAATTTAGACTTATAGGTACATATTCGAAAACGTTCAATTGAGTCCATAGTGGAAAGCGTGTCACACGCTTGCACGAAACTCATCAACGTGCATGTCAAACTTTTACACATTAATGCCAATTTATAATAAACAAAGCAAAGTTGGTTGCTTAAATACCGATTTACAAGAATTAAAGAAAGAACTAAGCACACACTGCACGCCAAAATTGGTGTCTTTGTAAACACAATTTTTCATTGATAACTACAATCTTCCTAGTTGAGCTTCTAACAGTCTAATAACTATTTACAAACATTGTTTGAAACACAGGCTTCTATAAAGAAACACCTATAAAGTAATTGAATGAGTGCCATGCAGGACCTTAGGGCCTTTACGCACAAGACCTGAATTGAATTAAAACCAAAATTGCAATTGGGGCCTGGTACGCAGGTGGATTTTGGCTTATCACGTAGGCTACAACATACATTCATAAATTTTCAGTTGGCAAATTTTGGCTTAACTGGTTTAATGTAATATTGGTGTTGGCAGCTGGTTTTTGTCTTTTGGTAACTGTTTTGGAAGCTGGCATAAATCTTTGGCAGACAAAGTTATCCGAATTCACTAACAAATCAGGGTTGAGGCTATAAATATATCATGGTCATTTTTATAACTTTTTAATTTACACAATATTACTCTTTAGGATTCTTAAGATTTTTAAAATATAATACGTTTGTTTAAACTAGAAAAAGCAAAATAGATTCGAACACCAATCAGTTTAGGCTTATGCTAAGATCAAACATTAATTATGGCAGAAAGTATTACCAGTATAGCTTATGTCACAGCTTACCTGAGGCCAAGAAAAGTAAAAAGCAACCAAAAATGCAATTTATTATGGTTATGAGCATTGCTGCCATCCAAATATGCACATTGTAAAACACAGCTACAGATAGAACTGGATTAAAATTCAGTAATATTGTGGTAACAGTAACAGTAACAGACTTATGCTGCAGCTTGATTGCTCTGCAGTTTCACCAGCAACCAATCTGTCAGTTTACTTTTTCTGTCGTAGGTCTAGGCTTTCTGTGAAAAAATCTGGTACGGTACGCTTCACTAATTTCAGAGCAAGGGTTTCCAGTGTGACATTACAAAATTTGTGACTGTTTATATTACCGAAACAGTGAGTGTTTAGGTCCTGCTCTCGTGCCCTCGCCACTACCACAGAAACAAGATTCCAGTCCTTCAGATAGATCTTCTTTTCACCATTAAAAGGTGAAAAAGTTTTCTCAATTAGAAAAAGTATGTTCATAACTTATTACATTACGACACACATGGTTCCTTCTCGCAAAACACTAAGTTAGTAGGCCTATATCGCGACAACCGGTTGTGAAGAGCACCGACTTACATCAACGATTTGGCAAACAATGTCTCAGCTAAGCAGGCGATGGACATGCATGTGTGATGCTCGGAATCGTCTGTAAGTTATGATAGTGAACTCAATCCAATTTTACTAATTTTTGAACTGATTCTTTATTAATTGCTAACTTTTTCGCATATTTTTTTTTCATTTAAAAACACCTCTAATAACCCTCTTTACCCCATATGCATAGGTGGGATGAGGTAAAATGGACCACTATAAGGTTTCAGCAAACATAATAATATTTTAGGCGCAATCAATTTCTTTACAGTTACCGTTAACGATATAGGCAGTGTTGCCATAATGTCGTTACTTCTAAGATTTGTCCTTATTTTAAAGGTCCGTGTCTTAGAAAATATTTTTGTCCTTTTTTCTAAGAAATGTCCTTATTTTCACTTGCGTCCTTATTTTCGTCCTATTTTTAGGGCAGAGGTTCGTATTTTGGGCATTTTGACACCTTTACTATACCATTTTGTACCAAAGAGATACAAAAATTGAGAACATGCAAATAGTATCTCGTTTTTTCATTTTTGGAACATTGATTGCCTTCTCCTGTTGTGCACTGTTTAAGGTAGTATTCTTCTTTTGTTTCCTGTTCGTCCTTATTTTTGAGTCCAGACCGATGGCAACCCTTGATATAAGCAAAGTAGTTATGAAAGTAATTATACATTTAGGCTACATGAGGTCATTAATGCATCCAATAAAGATATTTTAAAAACATAGTTGTCAAATAAAGCTGTCATCTTTACTACAACCTGAAGAGTCAGCAGACTTCATGTGCCCACCGCAAGCATTTAGAGCACTGATAAAAAGTGCTAAAAGCCTTAAACCAAGAAGTAAAATTACCAAGCTGCATCCATCCAGAGGGGTGGCATGAATAAGAATAACTAGTGCAAGAGGGAACTCCATCAAGCAATTTTTCTATCATACGCTGTCGTGAAAATATAAGATAAAACGGAACATAACCTCCTCAGCAGACATGCAAACTGCAGTGCATAAACTGTTTCTTTTTGTAGAAGATGCTTACAACTTACTGTTGTCCTTTCAGCGCAAGTACCTTTGATTGCTTCGTCTGGAGTGTTGCGATTTGTGTTTCGTTGACATTGAACATATTGTGACGTAACAAGAACTCTGACAAAACTTGCTGACGCCCACACGTTTAAAGCCCCTTGCGCCTAGCACGAGCAGCAGATGTAGCCTCTGATGTGCGGAGGCTTAGTATTGGATAACGTTGAAGAAATCCACTCACTCAATGTAAGAGATTGGAGATGTTTCCTTGTGACCCAAAAGAACTTTACGTACGTGCTCCAAGTAAATTTCTTTCCAGCATTCAACCAAACTTCTACTGTATGACTAAACTTACTTCATAACTTAAGATACAATTATTATTTAAGTTACCACAGGCCACATATCTTTCAATAGATCAGAGGGTTCAAAAAGTATTTTTTTCGTCTTCCACTTCAGGAAATCTTGACAAATGACGTCTGCAGATAGTTTATGTCATGCTTCACTAAGCACAGCCGTATCCGCACAGATTCGAAAGTTTATTAAAAGAGGGTGTTCCGCTTTACTCCCTTAGGTCCGCGTTACACTACCATCCCCTATACCCCTATATTCCCATGTTACCTCTTCGTCTGTTAGTGTAATCAACAATAATTTCCCACTTGGTTTTAGACTAAAAATAGGCTAGATGTTGCAATCATTTTTATTTCATAAAATCCTAAACATTAGCGTCTAGCAGCCTACCACAAAAGTTTGCATGCAAGGTTCGAATTGCAGTGTTTATGGTTATTTTATTTGTCAGGATGAAGATACCAGAAAGTTGCAACGCTGATAACGACATTAAATGTTATGAATAAATCTTGGTTATTAATAATAATAATATTAAACACAAAAACAGTACATAGCAACTCTCTCGAATAAGACGTAAATTGGAATACGACAACAGTACGGGCGACTTTGCAAGCAATAAAACGTTAACAATAATACGAGGCTGCGTTAAAGTATTCCCAAAAAGTAGTTGCTGAAAACTGCTTTCTGTTCACCCAATATGCCTACATATTTCGCGTGTGATAAAGGTCTCGCTGTTTTTTTTTCAAGCCAATATCCAGTGAAGATCACGGTGCTTGCTTAGTATGTTAGGTGAGATAAAACAAAATAGTTGGAAAAACAAGATAACGCATTTATTATTATATCGTGGCAAGCTGATGTTAAATGGTTTGGAAAAATATTGTGGCAGTCAACGAACTGCCAGTGTATGGTGGTTATTTACGGAGTAGCCCACTTTTGTTAATTATTTAAAAGACTTAAGATAATCTGATAAAATAGCATTAGATTGCACGAGAATTAATAGGCTACTGACGATCAATGAACTGAAATTCAAATTTGAATAATGCGCAGCATCTGATATAAGATAAAATAACCGATGAAATCACTAAATTTAAAACAGAATTTCGCTTCATATGACAGCCTTTTCAGAAATAGGCTTACAGATAGCACGAATTGATTGAAACCTACAGAAAGTTGAACAATCAAATTCTATACTCATAAGTTTCACTCCTGTTAAATTTTGCTCTCTGAAATTGTTTGTTGTGGCTGATTATTGAGAACTTTTGCGGTGGGGATGTTCTTCGGGGTCGATTTCGGTGATGGTTTAGCTGGAGTGTGGTTGTGTTGGTCAGTGTTTTTGTGGTTGATTTGAACGCCAATTGGTGACGCTGGTGCTGAACTAACAGAATCGAGTGGCAGTTCCTTGAGGGTTTCCAATCTCTCGTGGCGGTATAACTCGTAATGAACTTGTGCGGTTACTTCCTTTAGATCTTGTAGATGCGTCCTACATACAAATATAATTTTGTTAACAAAATCGATTATTGTTAAAACAATGTGGATTCTGGAATGTTTCATAAGGAAATAATAATAAGGAAATAGTTGCAATCGGGATTAGGAACTTAAAAGCGCTAAAAATAAGGTGCTATACAAAATTGGAAATACGCGGAAGTGTTTTTGTAGAGCTGTCAGTCTGTCATATCTTAACTCGACTATACATCTATTCCGAATACGTGCTAGGAGAAAGAGTGAGACTATTTCCGCAATTAAGAGGCGTACAACGGTACAAGTAAATGTCCGCATTTGATCTGCAGTTCTAATTAATGGTGCAAATTTCATTTTCAACAGCAACAGCCTCAACACGCAAAAAAACTCTCAACACAGGTCGTTTCACATTTCAATTACATCCTCCGCAAGTTCCAGAGTATTCGACTTCGCGCAGTGAAATAAAAGAAGTAATTGATCGCGCTTCCTGGCAATCTTGATTACTTTATTACCCACTCAGTGTTGATGTTCCTGCTACAGTAATCAGTATTACGTTGGCTGACTGACTTATGGTAGCCTATACCTTATAAAGAAATCCAATGCAATGTAGGCAAAGGATAGGGCCTCAATTAAGTTCGAACAATTGAACACAGAAAAGCGTTACAGAGCACAGTGTAGGCCTACCTGATAACCATATCCCGAAGGTGGATAAATTCACAATGAGAAGAGTTTTCCACCTCAACAATACCCCATCTTGTTTTTCTTGCCAACACATTTTTTGATCCAACGAGGTGACTGGCCGTTGAGCCCACCACGGCAAAGGGTATTCGATTCTACATTTCCAATATGTTTCCAATGAATTTGATGTGGTTTGTGTATAAACGTGTTACCTCACAATCTCCCAAAATTTTAAAGGTCAGGGTAGTGTACGGAGCATAATGATCACAGCTCACCATTAGTTCTACATTATTATTTATTTCTTCCTCATCCAGATCCAAATTGTCCATGTCCGGGTAAACACGAATGTGATTGTCTGCTAAATCTTGTTGAATCTTGGTGATAAAACAAAACTGTTTAGGATTTTTTATGCAAAATCACACCCAGTAAGCAATATTTACGAGTTTGTCGATTACTTTGTTGTGTTAGTTGGCGATCGTCTTTTGTGAATGAGACGTGCTTGCAGCTATAGTTATACTAATGTTTAAAAAACTTGGGCATGACATGTTCTTGCGTTATATCATAAGGATTAGTAGAAACTATCTTACAGCAATTTAATAGGTTGTGCAGCCATGATCACAGTAGAGGTGTGTCGAACGTCACCATTTTTAAGTGTTATCTCGAACCCGAGCTTTACTTATGGTTTTACCCGAACGTTTATTTTTTCGATCAAAAACTAATTACTATTCCATTTTTAATATTTACTACCGGGCCCGTCATTAAGTTGAAAAGATTAGTGCATAGTACGTCACGCGTTTAACCGGTGTTACTGGAATGTTTTTGTTTTTTGCTTTTTTCCATTAAAAAGATAAACGAAAATAAGTTATATACACACAAAAGTTTATGGTCTTGAAAAATATCTGTGTGAAAAACTTTCCGTGAAAAATTGTGAAATTGTTTCTGTTGTTAACTTACATCAATTAAGAAGTGGGTGAAGGCTTTGAGTGTAGTAAACAGTATGTCAATAAAGACCTTTCTGCTTTCAAAAATCTGTTTCTTTGTTTGTTGCATTGTGACATCGCATGCAGCTTCGGGCTCGCACAAACCCGAAATTTTTTCTGGTTTTCCACAATGGCACAGTATGATAATAATTTTTATCCTCGGACGTATAGAAACGTTTTTGCACTCGGTGATGATTCCCCATTGCTCGAACCCGGTTTGATCACAATGCTCAATTGCTAACACACCATGATTTAGTACTTACTCTTTCTTTAAAAGCTTGTCTTTCTTCTAGGGTGAGCGAATCGGATTTTGCTATAACTGGAATCACATTCACTACTTGGACAAGCTTTTTCAGGGCTTCTATGTCCACAGCTTTCAGCCTGTTAAAAAGTATGTTTATTGTTATTGTAAAACTGCTACGAACAACAGAATGACAAAGCGGAATACTTATTACAATGTAAAAATTCACTGATATTTATCAGAAAACTTGGAAAATGGACAGACGCCTTACGCTTCGCCAATAAGTCAGTTAATACAGCAGGCACTATTTCTTCATGTGTACCAATTCAAGTTACCTTACTTATGGTTTTAGTTTTAAGTTTTTGACCACACGACTGAAACAGCTATACTTGCCCTTAGGAAAAGTGCATTTAATTCAACTATGTTGACGTTTCCCATTTCCATCAACTTGAATAGGTTTGGTATTTTGTCTCGGCTCATTGAATTCGCTATACGCTAGTATCCAGTCTGGATCACGATTACATGCATCTACTTTCAAACTAATATTTCGGAGAACACATGGATGTTTTTACTTGCCGCAAAGAGGACAACTACGTCTGATTTTGCAAAATGTCGACCAAATCAAAACAGCTTGATTTCGTTTGTATTTGAAATAATGTCAAACAAAGTGTAAGTAAATGAATGCCAACTCACAGTGCAAAACCTTACACCAGTCAGCGAAGCTCGACATTATAATGACATATCGCTGCTGATCACGTACGAGACGAGACTATTTTGCACGGCAAGAGTGCCGGGTCTACATCGAGGGAACACACCAACATAGTTTACATTTGTTCATTAAAGTCAGGCCCACTTCCTTCCCCGGATTAAAAAACATAGCAAATGGATAAAAGAAAAAAAAACGGAAAAGACGACGACGTGCTCGATCTGTGTAGACCGGGGCCAACAGTTGAAGAAAATACCTCATTATCCATCGCACTTTTTTAAGCGACTTCATAAATATTTTCACTCACGAGTGTCCTGACGGTGCAATGAAGTATATGCAGCAGTGAACTCTTGTGTCGGGGATTCTTTTCCGTCGTCTGATTGATATTTCTTCGTTGAGGTATTTTTCGTATTGGTCGTTGATGTAACGTATAATAGGCTGCCAGCTGAGTCGAGTTAAATTGCAAGTTATGGTCTTTTAAACAAATTACTTATAGCTAATTTGTGTAGCAGGTACGATCATATATTTTATCAATAAAACATTTCCGTGGCAAATAAAAAATGGAGAAACACTGCCTACAATTGTGACTGTCACAAGCCAAGTACAAGTAGAAGAAATTGAGCTTACCATTTACTGTTGTTCACGTGATCGCCGAAACCTGGTGTGTCTGTGATAGTGAGCTTAAGACGAATACCCTTTTCTTCAATGACTATAAAAAAGTATTCTTGTGTAAGAATTATTACTGCAAAAGGTCTCTATTAATACGAAGTACTATACATTGCTTATGGAATTGACACATTTCAGCAACATAAGAAATTTATCCAAACTAATACCCAAGTTATGTCAGACAGAGTATAGCAAAAATCCGTATTGGAAAACAATATGTTCAACGATATCCTTCAGTTTTTCTATTAATTACGAGTGAAAGTTGATATTTGATTTTGACCAAATGATGCCTTTAATGGAAATATACGAACGCAACTTTCCCAAATGTATGTAAACACTGACCAAACTTACCATGACTTATTGATTTGATTTCCACTGTTTTCGGGGTATTGTATTCTTCATCCGGTTGACATGAACGACGGCTTACTTTTGATTTAAATATTGTGTTAACCATCGTGGATTTCCCAAGCCCAGCTCCACCTGTTGAAGGGAAAACAGATATTTCAACAACTTCATTGAGTGTTAACCGCAATTTTGGTTAAATTTCATGCTTTTCTCCTCACGAATGTTTGGCACGCGCGATTATTTTGTGTTAGAAAACATACAGTAGGTTGCAAAACTTTTTATTCTAGCAATGCCAATGATGAACCGTCGTGTACGACGCACTGTTACACACGAGGCGTCACTGCCATTTCCAATACTATTCTTTATCCAACCTTTATTTGTTGTCAAAACCACAAATGTCATTGCGCTTTGCTAGCGTGCTGTGAATATAACAGGGATTTGCCAAACAATATCGAGACTTCATTGGCCAAATCCAAGTTCACCTTTCAGGGAACCGTAGGCCTATTTCTGTGGCCCGTTTCCGCTCCAGTAAGTACGGTATACCTATCAGCGTGCATCGCAGAAGAGCGGACTAATTTACTCACGAAGGGTGTACTTCACCTCTATAACTGCTATTGTATACTTTCGGTAACGTCACACGTACGTTCGTAAGCACCGCTTCGTATTGTGACCACACATGCTAGGAGCCTGGCCGATTACGTTATCTAGACATTTATCTAAATCTTAAAATAACATTCTTATACAGTTGGTAATTTTCATTTGTAGGCTTGAGCGGTCGTTATTTTCTGCAATACTATTACTACGTAGTAGTATTACTACTATTAATGCGCATTCTCTTCTTGGGATCAAGCAGGGCTAACAAAACCAGATCTACATACTTATCGCTTCCTGTACAATAGAGATGTACAGGATTTATCCAATTAATGTAAGACTACACCATATCACGCAAGGATCAATTCCATTGATTTCGAACGTACAGCGATCTTTATCTCATAGAGTTGTTAGTTGACATTGCTTTATTTTGGTTAATCGAGCGCAAAGATCCGATTAGAAATAACCGGATTTGTTCGGTAAACAATACTTAAAACTATAGCTATTGTGTACACGCCGAATGGGAAACAGTGTACAATGACTGAAGAAACTTATTAAAAAGCTTCTAGATAAGTGAAGCATTTGTAGAATATTTTAAGTGACATTTACGACACCTCTGTTACCAGTGAGTGTGGTCTTACACCACGTCTGTTTTCATTGTCAACACATGACGTTTTCTTGGTTAACACAGCTTTTTTATGCAGAAATGGTAATTTTCGGATTGTTCATTGTTTCACCAAGCTTTAGCTAGATCAGCTAAGATATGTCCAACCCGTGGCTCAGTCAGTGGTTATCATTGTCAAGTACGTTAAGTAGTTAGTATAATAATTAGTATTTTGATAAGCGAAAATAACGTTAGAAATTGACTAAAACGGACCGAATGCAACGACTTGCGGAACTGTTTGTGGTAATTGATACTACTGATGAGAACAAAGTGTTGTTCAAACTAAAAAATGCTTGAATTTATCGATATATTCCCTGAAAAATTTTGTTTCACATGATTTCGTATTCATTGTGCGGCCCTTTTGAAAATAGTGATGTCACGTTAGGCCATTAAGGCATTTGCTTTAGACATAAATACTCCAGATAAACGAGAAACATGAAAGCGCCGCTCTGTGGTAAAAAATAATATTCAGATTTGCACAGGCAGCTAAATTATAAGATTTTGAAGCTGTTTTAAGAAAGTTATGGGACGCTGGTGCGTGAGAATTCCGAGCAAACGCGTTTGGCAGAGTTTTCTCAACAGTCTATTGCTCCCAAGCCTTCCTAAACACACAACCCCTTAAGCGTAACAACCATAACAAATATTGCCAATAACTAGAAGTGTTGTTTTCATAACGGCTTAATATTCTCCACCCTTTGGAAACATTATCCCTCAATAATGTGTTTTATGTCTTTTGCGAAAGTAGTCCTTGAGAAAGTAACCACTTTATGATAAAATGACTTTTAATAACAGCAAAGTGACATAAGTACGAGCATAGAGGTAATATTGTTCTTAAGCCCTGAAAGTCGCTAAATCTGGAACTTGTTTTGCTTTAACATGAGCAACCGTTCCAGGAGCAACTGCTACAAAAAGCCTACTCTTACCAAAAATCACCAATTTACATTTAAAAATTTGACCACGATACGTAAACAAAACGCTTGCAAACTTTTGCAATGACTGATATAAGAACACAAAATGGAACAAGTGGAAGTGGAAAAGAGACAAATCGGCCAATAAAAGGGTGTGACTAGCACAGCTCTGCATGCCATGTACGTTCGAGAGCAATTTTCGGCTTAGCTTTCGCGTGGAACCATTTTAAAACCAAACTTTTCATTTCAGCGCAGTTAAAGGTCCACTTGTTTCCCAGTGTTGTTGACCTAAGCTTTAACGGCACACCACAAATTAACGGAGATACAACGAAAACCATATCAGAAAGCACTCAACCGTTTTGCCTTGAAAGTGGTGTAAATGAACAAAGTTTCTTAGGCGGCTTGCAAGGTGTGCAGTTACTCATAAAGTTTTCGAATTTTGTTTCCTTGGTGCATGCAAAAAACAATTTCGTTCAAGCTGGCGAGATATGAATTGCAGTATTAACCATACGCGTGCTCAAGCGCTGCTTACAAAACCTCACCTCCACAAATTAATTGCTGTAATCGCAATTTTTCTCGTTGCGACCACCGCAAAGTATTGCGGCAGCTAGCTTGCAATTTATACATACAGAATTGCTTTGTAATTATCACCGTCTTTCAACGACGCGCGTGATGTACATCAGTTCTAACCAGTGTGAAGTACAGTATAATATCCAACAGCCAAAAACTTACCAACAACCATAACGTTGAACTCAAACCCTTGCCGTAATGCCTTCTTTCGAATTTGTTCGGTCAATGTATCAATGCCAACATATCCTTCAAGGACCGTCTTCATCTTGTATCTTATGTATAGGTTTTATGTTTTCAGCAGGGTTCAGAAGTAATTGTTTGCGCACAAAATGCGCTACATTTGACCCTAACTAAAGCTTCACCAAACCCTGGTAAAACAAGATGAACCGTGTAAAGTTGGAGACAACAATGCCGTTCGGGAGACTGTAAATGTATTGAAAGATTGAACTCTACATTAGAAAGAAGTGTTCTGAAAGGTTCCGAAAATATCTACAACATCAGTGATAAACAGCTGTCTGCAAATACATGTTACGGTGGCTAAAAGCGCACTTTGTTTGTTGTGGGCGTTAGATTGGACCACGTACTGCGTTCACAGCAGGAAATATCCACTTCCTTGTTTGTCACATTCCGAAGACTTAAAAAACTGTTTAATTTGCAGTAAAAACGTGAAAGCCACAAAAAGTATAAAGCCAGTTAAGCTATACGCTTTATTTGAGACTAATACAAGGAATAGCCTACCGATGAAATCGTTACAATAAATATAAAAGCTATCGTTTTCAACAAATGTGTTATTTGTATTAAACTAGACCTTAAGGCAATCCTAAACTGCATACTATTCAAAACGTATGGCAGCATAGCAACTACAAATAATCAAGCTTATACGCACATCTGATAAATACGGACTGTTCATGGTTCAATTAATGCCATGGCAAGATGCTTACTACAACTAATACTGCTAAAGACAAATCTTCAACTCTTACCAATCAATCTGTAGTATGTTTGTTACAGGCTACACCGTTTTAACACTTAGTAAACGTCAAAGAGGCGATAGTGCAAATGGGTCGTTTCTACTAAGTGATCATAAATACCAACGTATGCATTTCAGCAACCATCAGGACACAAAACAAAATATGAATTCATTCGAAGTAAACTTTAGCACAAGCAAGCAAAACAGTGAAAAAGCTTATCTGTCAGCAAAAAGCAGAAATATCACGTTGCTGTCGGCTTCCTGCTCTGACTGGCCACTAAAATCGCTTCAAAAACGAGGTAAACTGACCTTTCACGGCTACTGCGCTTTTAAACGCTCTTTGCAAACAAATATCAACGGTCGTCCATAAATTTCTACTGTCGTGTTTACCAAAACATTTCAATTATGTCGAAGCTATAGTTTCTAAATGAGTGAATGCGACCATAAAATGAAATCGCCGAATTATATTGGCCTTAAAAAACGTAATGAAAGCTGCCATATCTTTTTAATGTGTAAACTTCAATCATTCAAGCCGTTTTACCGCAATAAGAAAACTTCCAAGAATAAACAGTGCCTTTGTTTTGATTTTTACCAACAGGTTCTTGGTGACCCTCGTCTGCATTGTCTATTAAATAAGAGCATGCTGTAATGAGGTTTGTGCCTACTACTGCTATAACTTACTAGCACTGCCTGTCCTAAGGGAATAAACGGCCCTGTAACTTAAATTTGATTGTGCTCTTGTCCTAAGGCGACATTATAACAATTAGGAGTAATTGTACAGTGAATATCTCGATGCTGTTTATGACCAAACAAGCGGCTCACGCTTTGATGATTTGCCATGTATCGAAAAGTTAAACTGCCTTAAAATCTCACAAAGCGTAAGTACCGAAAGGATAATAGCTCACCATGGTTGAATTCTGATAACAGTTTACGTTGAGACGTGAATAACGTAGATAGTGATTAAAGCATAACTTCCCTTGCTACTGTACATTACAAACTTCACCCATACAAAGATGTCACGGGTTTAATTTGCATTTGGTTGAACGTTGATTATTATAATTTAATCATCGGCTACGAGAGCCTGACAACGAACAACATTTAGGAGGGTTTCACAACATTTAGGTTTCACAAACAACATTTAGGAAGAAAATTTTCGTGATATTTGAATAGTGTTGGAAGGGGCGACACAAAAGAAGCTATATGCTTCTGTTTTTGGGAAAAATTAATACAGGATGACGTTTAATAGTGTTTGCGGTATTAAGTATTCAACGCCTCTGCAACCGCATAATATTAATTACGAAGAAACCTAATTATACAAAAATGAAGGTTTGAACAAGTTTGCGCAAGCTAGAAAATCTGCGGAAGTTTTTGCTTGTCAAAGGGCAAACGTGGTTTGGAATGTTAATAAACGACTTCGAAAGGCAGTCTTGATCGCAAAATGCGTCACTAAACTGTCTCCAACGACAAACGATCTGTATAGCTTTGAGGGCTGGATAACCGGCTGAAGGAAGTTGTTAAGTGGAAATTTATTTTCAGCCATATAGCTTGAAATGCGCCAACCTATTTCATTATTCATGAAAGCCAGGTCATTCTATTCTTGTCTCGCTGCACGACTTATTTTCCTCCTTATTCTGTCCGGGACATCGTCTTTCAAAGCACTATTTCTATTTATCAAACGAGTCGTAGTCGTTCGTCATAACTCATAAGTTTCATTTACTCTGGCAGTAGTTTACAAGCTATACTCAATGCTGAAACCGCTTAACCATAACTAAAACATAACCATGCCGACCGCTGGTCAAGACCAGGCTAGACGTACAGGCCATCCTAGCTAAACACAGTTTTAAAGCCGAGTCGAATTACTAATCAAACAACACCTAACGATCAAGACACGACAAGGCGACAACGTGTCCGCTACCGTAAAACAATTACCAGTAAACATACTGCCACTTGATGACAAATGAGGCTTGCACGTACAAAGCAGCTGATGGTGTTAGGAGCAGCAAAGCTAAAACGACTATAATTAAATTAAACAAACGACTATAATTAAGTTACCGACTTGTTCCTTAATCCGATAACCCTTGTTGAAAAACATTGCCAAGATCTACATTGACAAAACCGCCTTGCAGTGTGTGTCTGGCATAAGTTGCCAACGTCCATGATTATGTGACGTTTATTCCACTGAGTATTGAAAGCGACCCACCGTCATTTCCTCATAAAGCAAAATTTTGAGTGAATACACACACAGCCACAGCACTTCTACTCTCGCTTAAGCATTTCATGATGTACTTCATCTATATAACTGAGCTCACCAGAACTGCGTAATATTCGCTATGATGCAGAACCTACAATGTTTAACATAAATTGTCTCAGTACTAGTCAACGAGTCTTTTACGCACCGAGGAAAAAGGTAAATGTTTGCGTTTAATAAGAAACTTTGCAATTTTTTTATATTGGCAAAACGATGGCTTAATGTGATAATAATGATATCCTAACTACTACTCCTAACTACGCGGCTGGGGCTTTTCTTGAATCGTTCAAGCGTATAGCGTTGTGCTTTTAATTTTCATCAACCAGTCCTGCAGGAGTTTTCTGAAACCTGTAAACTTGCCATTGTCAATCAGTCGCCAAGTGCAATCTAATAGGGCAAAGTACAAAAAATTATGTGTTATTATACATTAAAATTATGCTCTGAAAATATTAGCTGTTTAACGCGATGAAGAACGACGCAAATCAAATAAAACCGGCGTTATAGCTTTGCCATCAATTCGTCACATTGCTACAAAGTGATTGCTGAAAGAAATAGACAATCTTTCTTGGCTTTAAGGAAGTCTTTTAACGTAGAGTGGAATGCTCGGACTGAGCCGGTCGCGGTAGCGCTTGTGTTGTTGACTGTAAATACTATAGGCTATTATCAACCCACGACGAAGCTGTCAAACATACGTGGTTCCCACTCAAAGAATTGGCTTAGGCATTGAAGCCACTCACAAAAATCTTTTTCAACGTCTTGCTTATAGACTACATATTAGTACACTGCAAGGTTGTTATAACTTTGCTTCATTCAGTAAAATTCTTTCATTGATATCAGATACATAACTGAGAGGGTGAATGAAATCAACCCTGCTTGCTCAATTCATTTCGTTTCGACCTACGACAGTAATGGCAGTCATCTACCTCATTCGCCTAAATGGGTCGAAATGGCGGAATGTAAAGTATTACCGGTACCCTTCTATGCCTCAGTCGTGCGTTTAAGCCGATACATTTAGAGTATTTTTTTCAACCTAATGCTTCCAGTCACAGAGAATATCTGTATCAGCATCAAACCCTTATGACGTACAAATCACTGCGGCGCACAACGAATTGTTACAACATAATTGCACCAAAGCACCAAAACAGTGAAGAGTCCTATTTTCGTTTTCTTATTTTCAAATACATGAAACCTACTTTGTCGAAACGCATACTTTAGTAAAGTACTTTTTCTCATTTACACAATATAATCAATTGAGTGAAAGTTTTTTCGTAAAAAAGAAAAGAAGCTTACAAATTTGGTTTAATCCCTATGTCAGCTACTCGATAATATGCCACTAAGCTCAATGACAATCGCAACGTAAAATAGCCTTGTTACACTTTTGACAAAACATCTGTTCGCCGTGTTATATTTAGATATACAAGTACCTTTTTATAATTTACTGTGAACGAATTCTAACTTTGCGATTACCATTGTTCTTTACAATACGATTAAAACTAACTGCTTCTAAAAATAACTTCATTTGTAATTTTTACCGCCCTTCTGCAATTAGAGTGTCAAATACAGCCGTTTTATACAACATGAAATTTACGCGTTTGAATTCAGCATCCTGCTTGCCTGACAGCTGGTCTTGGACAAGCATTTTCACTGTCACTCTTCAACGCTGTAGTTCCGCTCACGACGTCGTTTTGAAACCTTGAAAGCGAACGCGGTACAGCGTTGGAAGAACAACACGACTCAAACTCAATTATGCCGACATTAGGGTAGCTTTTTTAGCCACGAAAAGCATTGAGCTTTTTGCCGGTGTTTCGATTGTTTCCGCGCCGCCGCAGTAGTGTGTGTGCCGTTGTAATGGCTTGCGCATGACGTAATGCAAGAGCACTGTGAATGTGTGTTCGTAGACATGTCAGTACGATGTATACTACTGCAGTCGGATCTGGGCACTCCGGAATAAACTTCAAGAAAAGTGGAACTGCATAAGACCTTATGATAAATGTTTTTTTTTATAACTTAATTTTGAGGTACATAACTTCCCAAACCACGTTGTGTACATTAGAATCAAGTTATGTTTACAAACAACAAACTTCTAGTTTGTTTAGCTAACGTTTAGCAAGTTTAGTAACGACTGTGAACCCTTTCCCTGCAACAATGCCTACAAAACTACAATGCACAAACTTGATGTTTGTTTTTTTATACCGAACAACATTAATTACATTCTTGTGGCTGAAATTCCGACGTGATTTTTTGTGCTACACATGTATATACATATATTAATGGCTATTTTCGACAAACCAATACTGTAACAGTTTCTTCAACTAGAGCAACTTACAACGTTTAGTACAAAAACCAAACCCCAACTGACATTTACAGAATCAGTTTATTTACAAGCATTGATTTTATCTTCGAAAAGAATGGTAAACGTTATGTGAACTACAACTGAATGAAATGAACTGAACTCACTAATCATGGAGTGCTGTTAGTTTGGAATATACTTTAAAAAAATGTATAAAGAAACGCAAAATGTACAACAAAAGTAAAACAGCCTGAAAGTAGTGCCGACAAACAACTACAGACTACTATGTAATACAAAGTATTATGGAGTATCGGTAACTAATATACAAATAGAACTTAATGTTAATAACCGAATATTAAAGCGTTGCGTTTGTACAAGTTAGAAAATGCGTAAAACAAAAAGGTACACTTGGAACAAAATCTTGGGATTGTGTACAAGCAAATAAAGAAGAACACAAAAATACTGAGCAACATGATGAAAGGCAATACGGAATGAGTGATATAAAGGATAACCTTGTTACCATTAATACACATTAACAAATGCTTCGTCAGGATTGAAAAAGTGGAAGTTATTTGCAAAAACAAGAATGTTGAATATTCAGAATATTACAGTAGCATGAAGGACATGCAAACATTGATTGATAGTATAAGGAAATATTTGTTTCTATGGTTTTCTTAGCTCATTTCCATAGATATCTTGAACAGATGAGCTCCGTGTTTAATTTTCAAATCTTCCGGAAGATTCTGACACCAATCGCTGTCGACGTCATCATCATATTTCATAGCCACGTATGCTTGAATGTTGTCTCTTAAACTGATAGTTAACCATACTAAAACTTGAATTAAAAGTAATGATTGGAATTTTAAGTAAAATAAATAATTTGTGTTGCTAAGTAACCTCGGTAGAAGAAAACTCTGTTGAAGTTACTGAGTGTTTATTATTCAAAACTTTTTTTTATAATGGATTTGAAACAACAAACCTTGATTCTGGAGACAAACTTTGTTTGATCAAAATGAATGAATTCAATTCTAACTGCAACTGTGGTATGTTGATACGGTCCAAAGATTTTCTAACAACTTCTACGTTTGGTGTTTCTTCCTGGTCAACTGAAATCAATAAAGATAAAAGAAATTTTTTTAGGCATGGGTTAATCGGATTATACAGTTAACCTCAAATAAAACAGAGGCGATGTAACCTGTGTTTACGTTAATTTCCATTCCTTTGCATTTTTTGTAAAAAATACAATACTATCTAAATTAACAACAAGTAAGTTATGCATTGAATGTCCTTAGTTTTGAAACTGGTCATGAGCACTAAATTAAAAAATAGGGTTGTCCTTTGCTTTAGGGCTTAGGAATGGTCACAGCATATTAACCAATGTTTTTCAGTAAATAGCGATGTGTTTAATATCACTTATGCAGCAATTAATCATTAAAATACCGATATGTGCAAATGGATCCAGACCAACAGTCAAATAACGAAAGGATCTTTGCCAGGACAATCTTTCAAACAAAGCCAGCGTGTGGCGCAGCTGAGCAGTTTTCGGTATCATGGCAGCCGCATCTGAGGGCAGATGTAGGTCCTCAGTGATGTAATTTGTAAGTAACTGGTCTTGATTGCTGCCAACCTATAAATATTCAGTTAATTCTGGTAATTTATAACGACAACGACGCTTAATATATTACATATCGCTGAAAAAAGCAAGGGGACAAATAATAGCACTTAAAGATAATTCTTACTTTGGCAAGATAGCTGATCACAAGTGTAAGAGTACGAACACCTTCGCATATGTCCGAGTGACGCGCTTTTTGCATCATATCATCAAGCTTTTTGGCAATTTTAGGAATCATAAATGACTAAATAAAAACAATTCAATGAACAAGGCAAAGTCTCTTCAAGCCTCAAACTTAATAAAATAAGATGTTATTAGTAAATAGATGATAAATTTATCAATATCACATCTATCTTCGTAAAGATCGACTTTGCTTGCTCAATACCCTATTTCTGTTTGTACCTGCTCAACGTTTTTTTGCATTTCTGCACATTCCTTTTCGATGCCAGTGTCTTGCAAGTACTCCATGCAAGGCAACGTCTAAAACACGTGGGAAATGAATATCTTTGCATAAACGCATAAAAATACCCAAATGTAAAACGGTTACTTTGCTACAATTTGTAAGAGCATTTTTTAGGGCAGCCGAGATTTAGGCCATAAAACATGTCATTATGCACAGTGCAGTTACCTCTTTCTTAATAAGCTTCTTGTTCAGGATAAATTTATCCAAAATCTAAAAATTATTGAAGCCCGTAAAAAACAAACTTAACCCATGAGAATTAACTGGTAAAAAGATTAAGATCACTTGAAGGTATAACCGAAAATAATTATTGTTAAAACATATTTCGGTATGAAAGTTGCAAAATAGCCATTCTGGTAATAGTTGCTTACCTGCTTTTCCAATGCTGGCACGCGATAAGCGATACGATGTTTGATGCCAGTCTCACCCCTGGTGACTTCGTATTCTGCGTTGGCCAAAATCAATGGCAACAGACTGCGATCGTCGTCGATGCAAATCAAGTCGTTTATTCTCATGTCCGGAATTGACACTTCTTTAAACCTGTCACAGTACACCATCCAAATATACAGTAAATAAGAAATGGGCACGCTAGTTTCTGTTAAATAGCGTATGGATAGGCAAAATTTTACATGCCACGCTTTCAAAGTACTTCACAAAAAAGCAACAGATTGTTGTTTATCAAAAGGTTAATGTATTGACTTATGGTTGTGCAAAATTTTGAAAAATAAACATACGAAGGAGTCGGAATTATCAAGTTCCTGCACTTCAACAGAAGGTTGTTTTGTTTCTCCACAACATATTCGGTTAATGCAAGCGCACATCTCCCACGTCCAGCTTTGCTTGGAACAAGCATCGATATTGGGCTCTCAAAGCTTAGTTCTTCTTCAAAGTATTGTTGGGGAATTCCGTGAGCATTTGAGTTGGCAAAGTTTCTCTTAAGCTTAACATGGTATCAAATAAAAGGTGAGCTGGCAAAGGCTTTGGGCAAAATTTTAAGTTGAAAACATAAAGGGGTTCATACAATGCTACACTTTTACCTACAATACTGTATTTATAAATTAGATTTTATGTAAAATTATTAGATTTGTAATATCTTTCTTGTAATATATGTATTTATGTACTTATACATATGTACAAATTTGTACAATGTAGGCTACTTATATAGTGTAAAAATAATTTGCATACCATATTCCACACATTGAAATACAGTTGAAAATCAGTTTCCTCCCCAAGATCGTTATCATTACAGCAATCTAATATGGCCGTTTCATCCGTATCAGCCATATCGACTTTATGCTTAAATCTTAACCATTAACCGAATATATTAACATAAATGGCACACAATATTCTGATATTATACAGATATTATACCTTAGCAGCACACATATAACTTTACTTTGAAGAGTATTGGCTTTTATAAAGTTAGGTCTAGTTAAATATAAAGATAAAATTATTACCTTTGTATAAGTGCCGCTTGCATACCAACAATGGCTGGCAAGTATTGCACAGCTGACAAGTCTGTTTCATTCAGAATTGTCTTCAAAACTGTACCATCATCTGTTACAAATGTGATATTATTATCAAATATGTCTATGTAAACCAATCATTGCAACCTTTAACTAGTCAGTTTAACAAACCAGTAGATTTGGTAATGCTATCGATAGCGTTTTGAAATTCAGTTGCACTAGTTATTTTCAAGGTTAATTTGGGTAAATAGCACCAATTTCTGGGATACCTACCATACTTCCCACCCTTTTTAGTACTCAAAATACATACAGTACAGTCAGTCAATCATGGTTGTTACTCAACTAACATGGTAATGAAAACTTTGACATAAAAACTAGCATACAATGGTGGCTTTATAAAAACAAACTGTGATGAAAGAGGATTTGCATAATAATTGCTGGCACCCAAACAAAGTTTGCTGTTTGCTTGTCTGGAAACTCTGACAAGGCATACCATAAGTACAAGGATGACAGATTAAAAAAAGAAAGATGGAAGAAGAGTAAAAATATTTTTGTTGTGAAAAAAGTATGATTTTCTCTATCTGCCCAATTTTTCTCTAAGCTAAGACCCACTTAATATATATATAGACTTAACATCAGCCCATCTTTTATATATATATCAAATTATTATAGTAAGAGTGCAACAGACAATGGTATGAATTTATCAAACCTTTGTCCCCAGATACCATTCCTTCAAGCCTCTGTCTTAAGTGTTCAACAGTGACGTGGGCCTGAAATCGCCAAAGTGATGGTGAATGAACTGAGACTCGATCATCTTCGTCCAACAAAGGATCTGCCTTCATGCCCTCTGACATTTCATAAACCATGCTAACAAAAATTTGACTTATTAGTAAGTGATCTAAGTATACACCTGTCATCCCTAGTATAAAAATGCTCTAAAAAGATTTGAAGAAACTGTTTAAGTATTAGTTTCCTAACTAAACTGCTATACTGCACTGTGATGCTAATAAGATTTCAAACAAATGGTTTTTGAATATGATCTTAACATTAAACACAAACCGTTCAAGATTATTCTGTCTCTGTGATGACAAGCAAAGTTTGCGAGATTCGTCAATTTTTTCATCACTTTGGGCAAACACAGACCCCAAATATTGGTTGTGGAATTCAATTTCCCAACGCTTTCTTGCCTCCATGGATTTGAAATGTACATGTGGTGACTTCTCCATCTAAAATGCAACTGCCATCAGTTAAAGATGTTAAAAACAAAGCCAGCAATATTATATATGTGCTTCATACTACCTTGAATTTAAAGACACCAAAAATATTACAAAATTTGCATTAATACTTACAGTGGTGTTCCTCATAACTTCCATCACATTATAAAGTAACAATATGGCATCTTCAGTACTTTTTCCAAGACAGTTAGTGAACTGATTCAGGTCTTTTTCCAAGTGATGAAACAAAAATTCTTGGGTTTGATTGGATGATCTTTGCTTCAATATTCTGCAACATACAGGAAGTTACTGCTTAGTTAGATTTAACTTTTGTAACATACCTGAGAAGCTAATAACTGTTACCCATGTTTATAAAAATCTATTTACGCTAAGCCATACCTAGTAAGGTCATCGCCATTTGCAGCTGCATAAATCAAAGCACTATGCAAGAACATTCTCATTACACAAACAGAAAGTCGACTTGAACTTCGCTCAGGAACAGCAGATGAAGAGCGATCCTTTGCACTTCCAAGCAAATAACCAGCCTGGGAAATTTCTGTGAGTTCCCCAGCAACATTGTCAGGTTGCAAAGTTGTGCTTCCACTAACTCCTCCAATAGCTTTTTTGCATTCAGGACAAATCCCCCTTTCATTTGGGTTGGTACAGTCTCCAATATAGTAGACATGGCGATTTGGACACAAGTATGGTTTGGGTGGTTTTTTATATCGTTCAACTAATGAAGCAACAACATCCTTCACTTCGAAGTATGATGACTGAGGCATTGTTGGCAAAAACATGTTTTCAACTTTATGTGGATTGGCGATCAATTCAGCAAGGTCCACAAGCAGTGAGACAGGGCTGGCATAAATACATGAACCAATTAATTCAACCAACTCTCTGATAATAAACCGCCCATTATTTGTCATCAGAGTGATGTTGAATAACAAATTTTCATTGAATATCAGGTTTTTGTAGTGGTTAATTAATTTTGCTGGGATAGGTGAAGCCTGTTCAAGATTTTCAAGCAAGTTTATGAAGAAAGCTTTTCTGTTATTGTCCGTTTCCAAGCCACATGATCTTACCCAAGTCAACACACCGTGCATAGCCTCAACAGCACTAGAAGTGGACAATTTCGCTTTTGCACAGATGTTATCAATTACTGGTTGAAATGTTTCTGTCTTTTCTATGGAGGAAAATAGTTTTTGAGTAGCAGCATATTCTGGCCCAATGGCATAAAGTAGAGTGCTGAAAGTAGTCTTTTGTTCCAGTTTTTCAAGTTTAAGATCAGCTGGTATCAGTTCCTGCAAGCTCTCAGTTAGGTTGAGTAGCGAGAAATAGTTCAACCCATAGCGACGACACAATATTTTTACAAAATACTGTTTGGCACTGGAAATATCGTAGCTTTTAAACAAGAGAGACAAATCATTCAGCAAGCTGTTTGGAAGATGATTCAACTTGTTTTTATCTTCTGAGCAGCAGAATTGATAGAAATGATCTGTTGCCTGCTTTATCAGATACCTCAACTTTGCAACTGTATTTAAAACATCTATTTGTGAGAAGGGTTCATCAGATTGAAAGAAATCCTCAAGATCTGAAAATAGACATCTCTGGAAATCGTTCGGGCAATCTTTCGTTTGCACAGCTAAGAACCTATTTAGCAGTGAATCTTCAATACAACGAATATAAATCATCATTAGTTCTTGTCTATTGCTAAGTATTTGATCCTGTTTCTGGAAATGGGTTTCAAGAATAGACTGTGTTTTCTCCGGGTTGTATCTTAGCAATAATTGCAGTATGAATGATCGAACGGTGGGAGTTTTATCAAACATTTCTGTATCCACGTCCAGCGGTGTCATTGTCCTTGTTGCTTTCTCACAAATGACCAAATTCTGGAGCAGTTCAGTCACATCTTCACTGACACCACTATCTGATGAGGTTCCTGGAGCAGGAAAGCAAAGATTTGACAGATACTCAAGAAAGAAGCTAGTGCAGTTTGCTTTAAATGCGTTCAGGCGCACAATTTGCTCCGCAGATAACTGGGTTGGTGAAATAGGAAAATCTTCTGGAAAACACTGGTGACAAAGCGGGCACTTTCTGATTTTGACATTAGTGGTTACCTTTATACAATCCAAGCAAAAGAAGTGCTTACAAGGTAACACGACTGGATTAACTGCTTTTTCCTTGCCACACAATCTGCATTTTAAGTCATTCCAAGAAAGCAAGTGCTTAAGAAGTATTTTATCTTTGCACCCTCTTAAGATGTCAATCACAATTTTGAGAAACTTGGCATCTCTCAAACCAGTTATTTTAGCTCCTTTTGACAACCTTCTTGCTGATGGGGCAAGGGTTTTAAGATACTTGACAAACAGTTCACCCTCTAGACCATCAGGGATCAGCATTTTAAGAAATAATTCAATAAAGGCCATCGATCTGCGCTTGATTTCTACTTCTATGCAAATTTTTTGAATGGTTTCTTCTGTTTCTGAGCTTACTGTAACAATGTCAGTGTTAACCACGACCTTAACAAGATCTCTCCATTTCCTGTAGTACTTTTCTTCTGAAAGTTTTTGAATGTTGGTTTCAAGGCTTTCAAGGATGGTATGAAATGCCAAAATGTGAAGCACAAAATCACTGCATTCACTCTGCTTTGCAATCCAAACATCCATGTTATGTTTAGTCAGAACATCTGGAAACATTCCAACAAACAAAGAGAATTGTTGGAGACAGCTTAATGATGACATAAAACTGGCATAAATGTTTGCTATCATGTTTTTTCCTTCAACAATTTTCATCCTTTGCTTGGACTTAAATATTGCCAACAGTGCTTCAGTAATTAAATTCATTTCAGTCATGTCATCATAACCACTCTTGTATTTTAAGTTAACCAAATCATGAGCATAGCAATGAAGAAAATGCATGGGTTTATTTTCAAGTAAATCGGCAACCACATTGTTTATAGCAAGATTTTCAACTTTGGTATAGAAGGTGGCATGGTTCTCTGCATTAGGCATGCATAGCCATTGTTTGGCGAACATCTCAGTTATCCGTTGACTGAATGGAAATTTGCATTTGAAGCCAAGTTTGTTGTAAATTTCAAATTCAATGGCAGCGTGGAATGTCTCACTAAACTTAAAATTGCAAGCATCATCGTTGCTAAACACTCTCAGCCAGAAATCAGCCAGGTGAGGATCAACTTGTTCATCACAAATCAGATCAAGATTATCATCTTCATCAATGATACTCACAATTTTTGCCATTGCTACAGTAACCATCTTTTTCAATCGCAACCACAGAGTTTTACCAAAAGTTCCACCTTCTTGCAAAGCTTCATGTGAGCAAGCTTCTTTGAGTAGCCAAGTAGCACCGATACCATGTGCAAGGTCATGGTTATGAACTACTTTGACAATGCGTTCAAACAAAACATTCAGAAATGGAACTGTGATCATTGTATTTCCTGTACAAAGATGGTGCATAATTTTTACTCTGTTTCGCTTCACTAAATCACCATGTTCATTAGACTTAATCTTGTTTGTCAGCTTGATAATAGCATTAGGTATGCTATTACATATCAAAGCATGTGGATCAAGGATAAAATTAGGATCCTGAAGTTTGCAAGATGTGGTAGAAGGCTGAAGGCTTGCTTTACTTTCTTTTAGCACTTCACTCATTGTTTTGTTCCAGAACTTGGTTGGACGACCAATGTAATCAGCTGAGATGCGCAGTTCATCAATGTGAATAAATTTGTAACCAGGAGTACATAAACTGAACAGAGAATTATTATCATTTGTTCCACATGTCCGCTCAATCGTGAATAAAAAAGCAATGATTATGTTACAGCTTGTCTGCTCTTGATTTGGCCAAAGTAATTGAATTAAATTTTTGATACTGTATCTTGCACATGAAATGAGATTTCCATGGCCTTCTGCTTGAGGGCACTGTATAAGTAACATTGATTTTCTGTTTTCTTTGTTTTGTTCCACGGCATCTTTGAGGAAAATATTCACCTTTTGACTGTATTCCTCTTGTGTTTGAAACTGCTGCAAAGTTAACAACATCACCGAATCTTTGGAAAGCCCAAGCCCTGATTCTAATTTCTGTCGATCTTGTTCTGACATAATCTGCGAAAAGGAAGTAATTTCGTACAACAATGGGTAGTCGAATAATATGTCTTTCTCCAATATGTTGTGAAAGAAAGAAAAAAGGTTGTCATGACATTGATCATGCAAATACTTTTCCTGGAGTTTTGCAGCTTCTTTTTTTATTTTCGATTTGGTCAATCTAAACACAGAGTCAACAGTGGCAATGCTCAAAAACTTTTCTTGTACCTCAGCATAACTATAATCTTGATTTTTTTGTACCTCTGAGTGTTGGTCATTTTTCTTGCAAGAATCAATGACAGAAAGCAATGCTGCAGCAGCACTGTCTCTTGTGTAGCCTATGAAGCAGTCTTGTGGTACAAACTGCTTCAGCTTTCTATGGCAATGAAGAGGGATGGTGATTTCAGAAAAAGAGCTAATCCATCCTTGCAGTCTGTCAGCAATTTCTTCCTGATCTCCAGACAATATACTATCAGTGGTAAAAATGTACTTTTCCAGTCTGTTGATCAATGGAATTGGAAACTGATCATAAACAACATCTTTGTCTTCAATGACTATCAGTCGAAATTCTTTAGCAACACGACACTTGACTCTGTGTCCACCAAGCCCTAAGTCCACGTATCGCTGCCCGGCAAAAGTCACATAGTGTTGGTTCAGTGCATCATACAAAGATTCATACAAATCACGAAGGTTGAGCAGTACAACTGTGCAGCCAGACTCCATGCACATTTTAATCTTGTTAATGTTGCGACACAATTCTGTGTAATCATTGTCTTGTGGAAAACTGGAGCCAAATATGACTTGAAATTTGCTGCAATCCACAATTTTGTTTAGAAGACCCATGGCTGTGAATTGATTGCTTAAGAGAAGAAGAAATCTGCTCTCACAGTCATTAACAGAATCCAAGTTGCTTCTAATCATTGACTCCAATGAGAATTTGGGAACTTTCGCATCAGGCCATATGCGTTGAAGATGTTTCAGAAATATATGAACACAGTCAATCTTTCCTCCACTGAAGTTTCGCTTGATTGCGCTGGCAACGTGGTAGTACTCAAGGTCAGTTTCGCTTTTGTTTGCAACAGCAAAAATCATTTTTAGCAAACCGTAGTAATCACGTAAACCAAAAAACTCCTGCTCCTGGCTTTTACGAATCTCTAAATATGAAGCAGTAAGAACATCAACAATTTCTCCAATCTCTTTATACTGAGTTGTTTCTGATGAAAATATCCCTTTGGCTGTTAACTTTAGATCATTTTCTGTAGGGTCACCACGATGGACAAAAATTCCTCGATTCATTTTTGCTGGGTCCAATGCCCAGTTTGATATTCCTACAAATCCAACCCTTTTTTGATCATCTCTATCCATAACAAAGGGCTCTTCACTTGTAGCACCACCACCTTCAAGCAATGGATGAAGGACTTTTAGTGGCATTTTTGGCGAGTCTTCAGCAAGCCCCACTTCGTCTAAGACCACAACTGATACAAATTTGTCTGGATCTTGGTTCTTCTGGACTTGTGCACACTGACCAAAAACTGCTTCAATTCCAATTGCATCTGATACAGCACTGCACTGAAAAGACAAAACATGTATTTGCTTCAGACGCTGAAATATAGGACTTCTTGAGCTTGGTCCCTGCATGGCATCAGTAACAATTGTCTTTGCAAGTGATTTTGAACTTCCAGGTTTTCCAATTAAAAACAATGGAATTCTCATTTCAGTGCACATTACCATCATGAAAACGTTTTCCCTAAGTGCTTCATTGCGAGCAATATCGTCTTCCAATTTAATGTTATTGATGAAAACAGCCTGACAAGCTGTTATTTCATCCAAGATCGCTTGACTGCTCAGGTTAATTCCTGTACTTCTTAAACAACGACTGATTTCTTCTCGATAGTGGTCACGTTCTTCAAGAGTGACATGATAGCACATGCCAACTGCCTGCAGCAAGGTTCGAACAATTGGATCAAGCGCTGTTTTGTTGTTCTCTTGCTGTATCATTGGAAATAGCCAAGACTGATTATGATAAAACCAAAGAAAACTTGTTAGACAGCGCTCAACATCTCGCAGACTGACAAAGGAGCACTGCTGTCTCTGTTCCCTCATGTATTTTTGGGAGGTAGCCAACACATTTACAGTCAATTGAATAGCTGGTGGTGAATGAAATACTGATCTTGCAGCTGCTGGTTCTTTTAGTTTTGAAACCATTTGCTCAATGTATACTTTCTCAGCATCATTAGTCAACTGACCAAAATCCCAGACCAGTGGTTGCATGCTTGGAGGTAAAGCAATCACTCTGTAAACCAAGCAACGCATTGGAATGCTGCCAAGCTTGTCTGCTGTTTTGTCAGTTTTTACGCGAAATCCTAGTCCAGATTCTTCCATACTTTTAAGGGCATCTTCACTATGCCTCCTATATGGGTTGCAAGCTGCAACAATATTAAGCCCAGTATCATTGAAAGCTTCACCATGCACAGTCTGGTCACATACAAATTCTTTTATTGCATATATTGCTTCTGTTGTATTTGCTTCATCTAAGAAAAGCATGGTTTCTACAGCATGAGTTGTTTTGTTATTTCGAGCTAGGACAACAGCTTTTCTTACTTTCTCTTGAATAATGGGCACTGTAATACCGCCATGTACTTTTACAATAAGCATGTTTTGTACTTGAAGGTTGTTGCCTGCTTTCAGTTTGCTCATAAACTCAATCATTCTGGTCTTCCCACATCCAGTTTCACCCATCACAACAACTGGAATACCACACCTAAACCTCATGTGGATGGCCAACATCTTGAGAACATTGTCTGTGGTTAGTTCATAGGTAGGATCAGGATCATCAATATCTTCTTTAATTCCCATCACTCTACAGAGTGTCAACAGCTTATGTTGCCTCGACAATGCATCAAAGTCTTCATTCAAATTTACTCTTTGTAGTTTTAATCCCGTCATCAGCTGCTTACGCATAAGGCTGTTTTCCATGACTCGCTTTGTTTTGGGATGAAGTAAATCACCGTTTTGATTTAACTGAAAGTTCACAAAAGTCATGGACATGTGATCTTCATTAAAAAATAGGTAAGGATGAACATCTTCCTCCCAATGCCGTCTCAACTGATGAAGCTCAAACACAGAATTTTCTACATCATTTTTTCCAGCATCAGGTAAGCTAAGAGAAGGGGTTGCAAAATCTTGAGACATGCGGATCATAAACCGAACTACAAATTTTTTGAAACCAGACAAACCACTATCTGCACCCACAAGCGCTTCATTGCAAAAGAGAGAATGTTCACAATCCAGGAGTTGACAATTCAAGAAGCTAGCAAAGTGCCGAAGCTCCGACCACGTTGGGTCGGTAATGCTTGAATACCTCAGAAGTGTTTCTATGCAATCTTCTGGTGTTCCAGTTGGTGACTTGTAGGAAAATTTATCCAGATTTTCACTTCTACTGTAGTGGTGCAAGAACTGGTATGGACGCTGATATGTTTCACTCTGAAATTCCACTTCATCCATCAATAAATAATTTTCAATATTTCCATTGAAATTCTGGGAAACTATGGTCCTCGGGGAAATGCAGTAAATGGCAGGAAGCAAACCAAGAATTCGCTGCTCAAGTGAGACGCCCTAAGATTAAATCAAAAATCTTTCATAACCATAGCTATCAGGAAAGAGTTAGGAAAGCGGAAAATTACCACTTTTGACTAATGGCTTTTAAAGTATAGTATTACTTTATAACTTAAATGTCAATTAACTTAAACAACTTGCAATCTGAATTCATTTATTGAAAAAATTCTTTTTCTCCGGAGCTGAATGTTGCTTGGAACACAACTCAATGCTTTCAACGTTTAAAATTTTTTTACTGGCAATAAAGACTGCAAATTCAGCCATATTTTTAGTCGTTAGCAAGCGGTTAGCTGTAATAGTCGCTGATTGTCAAGTTAAATTGTTATTTTCAAGAAAAAACTAGTATTTATTCTTAAGAAATATGGAGAAGTGTTAGCAACTTGTCATGCAAGTCATGCAAGACAACAAAGTTTATCAAGAAAAAAAATTATTTAAGCATTAAAATGATTAATACAGCATTAAATTTCCATAAGTCAATGGATTACCAAACTTGTTACTCTAAATTCATTCCTACATGTATGTTTTCAACTAATGGCTGAAAAAATCTTTAGTCGCTACGAGCTTTTAGTCATTCACGGCTATTAGCCGGCCAAATTTTTATCAGCCCTACCGACAAGCAATTTTTGATTGTAACTTTCAGCATTTCCTACTTTTGAACGTCTTATAATTTTCTTTGAAGGTCATATAACGTCAACATTACACGTGCTATTAGTGTTTGTGCTGGGCATTTAAGTAATTTTTACTCCCATAAAATATAGGTTTAATAACTGATATGAGTGTTTTTGGTATTTTGGGAATGGATAATATCACATTACCCTGTTTCTAAAATACTGCTTTGGTAGTCAGACTTGTTAGAACTCAGACAACATTAATAAATGAATTAAGTTTGGGTTCTGAGGTATTATTAACTGAGATTAGTGTACTTGTGCTAAATAAATGAGCACACCACTATTAAAACTGGCCAGAAAATGTTAGCCAGATTTGTTCCACTACCGTTACTTGCAACTCATAATCAATGTTCCCTCTAATTTTTCACGAGTCTGAGCAAACACACCAACTCCCTGAGCGGTACCTTGGACCACTGTGAGCAACATCAGACGTGTGCACTGTGGCCATTATTATGCGTTTATTTTCAATTCAGGTTGGATTTTTTTCGTGTGCGCAGCACAGATTTTCTCAGTCTCAGCAGTGCGCATTTGCGCACGCGCGCATTTGCGCACGCGCGCAGCTTAGAGGGAACATTGCTCATAATGATTATAACACCTTTACCAGCAAGAAAAAGTAAAAGTTCAAATATTTGGTGACCTTCGAATTGACAAAAGTTCCACCATATGCATTACATAAAAGAATTATTTGACAACAGAGCACTACACACTATCAAACACTTGTGAACATACCGATGAAACACAAAACACCTCAAAACCATACAAGTCCCAAAATTTTAACATAACATTAAAAATTTGTCACAATTTTACCTTTTTATCTTCAGAATTGGTAAACTCAACAAAATACAAATGACTAGGATGTCTTCTCCACAGTACCCCAAGGCTGTTTTGAAATGCTCCCAAAATAAGTAGATTGAACATGAATTTGTTTACTCCCTCTTGAACCTATAATAACAAAGATTTTATTTAAAAATTAGTCATTTTAGCAATATGCTGTATTAAGAAAACAATTAGCTTGCATCAGACGGTATTACAAACACGTACAGATGGTGTCACATCAAAATGAATAAAGTGGGGAGCTCTATTGGATATATCTTCATTTTCTGGAAGCAAACATTGCATGACATCATCTTTGTCCAACTGCTTTTCAAGAAATCTAATTGTTCTCTTGTGAAAACTTTCAGGCAAATATGATCGACATCGACTGATGTGCAAAGATTTGCCTAAACGTTTGGTAAAAAACAAAGTAACTGTTTAAATGTTATCAATCCAAAAAAACGTCAAAACTCAAGTTGACAATAACAGCAACGATTGAATCATAATAATGTTAAAATCAAGTTGATGGGAGGAATGTTAAACATGTAGTTAATTTTTGAGGAAATGGCTGACAAAGCATCAACCTAGCTGACAATCAATGTAAGCATTTAAATTCAAACTGAAAAGAAGTTTTACCAAGCCCTGCTCGATTCGACAAAACCACTTGCACTGTTGTCCTGACTGTATTCAGTATCATTTCAGTATCATTTCCGAGGATCTGTGTTTCATCAATGGCCAAGTGATCATTCAGGTACGTTTGTATCTTGTCTTGTGAAATATTAAAATTATATTCCACGCGATTCTGTCAATACAGACAACAAAATAAATATGCCGGACATTGGAATAAGTAATTACACACATGTTATAAATGTTGATGTTCAAAGTGTATTTCCGTACTTGTTTATACTGTGTGTAATTTATGAAATTTCTCGCTAAGCACTTTCCCTAAATCGCATCTTAATTGGTTGTTTATCGTTTTTTGTTTCAGTACAATGTGTTTACAAGTTGTTAAAAGCTAAGCTTTATGTTCTTATTATTATACATTTATACAATCAATTTTACGTTTGTAGGAATATCAAACAGGTATTAAAAAAATATACAAAGTAACAACAAACATAATTCGCTGCAAACATATTTTCCCTAAAACTTAATCTGAGATTGCATTGCGCCACTTGTTATATACTTTGATACAATAAAAAGCAATGCAATTGATATGACATTTAAAAACAAAAACGACAAAGTACCTCATATAGCAATGATGCAATATATTGCTGTGGAGAAGAGCATATGATGACAAGCTTGTAGTTTGGATTGAGATTGGATTCCTTTTCCAGCTGCCTAATCATATTTTCTGTGGCATTGGCAACATCAAAAGTCAGACTATCAGCAAATGCAAGGCAATAGATCTTGGTACCTTAAAAGCAAAAGATAATTTTAACAACTTTTGTTGCGTTTTGGTATTGAATCAGCAAAACTGTTATGGTCGACGGTGAAAGCAAACACCAACGCCTGTAACAATAGTGATTCATTCACCATGAAGATATAATGCTACACAATGCTAATAAATTGTAAACCTGTTTTAATCCCAGTTTGCATTGCACGCCTTAGTAAGAGTTCCGTTTCCATTTTATTTGTTGTCTTTGAGCATAGCAAAACCTCAGATGGAGTGGGCAATGGTTGCTCCGGTGAATCCATGTACAGAGATAAAAGTGTTGAAAACACCTCTTGTTCTTGACATATGATGAGGTTGGGTTTGCAAGGTTCCAAATTTTCGGAAAGGTGACGAACTATTATGTCTTTTTTGTCAACTCGCAAGCTAAGATTTGTGGCAAAGTGTCCAAAATGCTCTATGCTGATGCAGTCACTCAACGAAGTAACCTTTTTTAAAATTCCAGTTGTACTCGTATATTTAGGAGGAACAAATTATACACCCATAAAAGGCTTATTTGCAAAAAAAATATATTTACCGAAGTAGCTTCCATGTATCTTTCACAAACAGTTTTCAAAGCCACGCTGATGATATTTTTGCCTGAGTTTGGGCCACCAAGTATTTTTTCAATGACATTTTGTAAAGTGAGGTTTGAACGGTCATTTATAACTGACTCAATCACATTAATTTCACTGCTACTAGCATCAAACCCTGCACATAATAGATTTGTGAACTTAATATAGCTCATTTTTAACGCAACAACAGCCTATAATGCCATTCTGGGCATTACTTACCGATTTCTTTGTCAAATGCTTTTACCATTTCAGTAATTATAGCCTCATCAAATTCAATTTCCAAAGATTTCAAGTAACAGTCATCATAATCCAGTGGCAATCCAACCGCTTGAACCGAAGCTTTGGCCAGGCGCTCTGACATATCTTCATCAAGTAAACGTCTTGCCATTTGTTTCTTTTGCTCGATGGGAGATAATACAATGTTTTCTACAAAAAAAAGCACATTAACGTATTATTTTATAGTTGTCTATCCTGAACTATCCTGTAGGCTAAAATATGGACAAAAAAAATTTAAGCCAAAATTGATAAACAAAAAAGCACTGTAGTTGCTACACGCACAGAATTGGAATTATTCTTAGTGATACAATAAATTATTACCGATAAGAGCAAAATTACAATCATGATGATTTGTAGCATATCTTGGCAATAAAAATGTCCGTGTGATAATAGAACTTTTTATAAAAGCGATGTCAATCAACCCACCCGCAACAGATTGATCTTTTTCGTCATCCACAACACCATCTTCTTCATTTTTCGCGTTAGTTGCTTCTTGCAGCAGTTGAATAATGTCTTTATCAGACACATCTCGCTTTATGCAAGCAAGTAGTGTGAATACCTGGTCAGGTATAACGCCAAACTCATCTACACCAGCAAGTTCTTTACAAAGGTATGTTATTTGCTGGATACTGAAGTGATTGAGATGATAGAATTGTTTTCGTATCTCATTTAAATTGTTAACCCATCTGCAAGGATCACAATATCATACTAATGTTACATTACAACTGAAATGTGTCGGTAGCCAAAATAAAAACTTATCATGTGTCGTATCTATATTAAACAAAATCTTAGAATTTGCTTCAACAACAGCATTAGGGCAAAATTGTTAGCAAGTATATCATACTTTTCATGCGCATCTCCAAGTACTATAGCTAGCTTCTTCATTTCATCGAGCACATTATCTTTGCATAGCATAGGTTGACTTTTGTCATCAAATGAAATCTCAATTGAACTTTTGCTGCCATCAGATTCTGCCTCTTTTGAAGCAGCTCGAAATCTTAAAATATATTTATTTATTTATCATATAAACTAATCAGTAGGAAGTCATAACTGCTATCATATAGCTCAGGATAAACAAGACAAGTATATTTTTATTGCTGCATCAAGATGCTTTTATACAAACATATAAAGTAATACCTTAACTTTACATTCCAATTGTTGAATAAAAGACACCCAGCAGACTTCAATTTAACATAAGCCTTTGTCAAGTTTTCAACATGAGCAAGAACCTCTATAAAGACTTTAACTTCATCTAATCCTTTTTCTGCTTCACCAGCAATCAGCATGAGACGTGACTGAAGATTATGCAATTCTTCCACTGTCATAACTTTATCTATAACAGTACAATATGTGAGCAAATGCCTGATTGGAAATATGAATGGGAGAAATGCAATAGCTCAGTCATTCAATTATTTTAATAGCTTCATCTCACCTGCATCTTGATTTGTGGACAATTCCAGTTTTAGAGCATTTTTGGTTGTTGGTATTGGTTCAGTTTCTCCACTAATAATATAAACGCCATGAGCATTTATATCCTGAGCACGAGATAAAGATGATTTCTCAACAGATCCATGAAAATCTTTGATTCCTTTTAACCATTCCAAATATTGTGCTGTTCCATGCTAAGGTCAAAGTATAGTTATAATGCAAACTAATATCAGAGAAAAAAAGGATTTTTATATTTTACACAAACAAAAGGCAAATATATACAGTATAAAAAAACTGTAACTAACCCATTTCTTCAATAGTTTGTTATCATTCGAGTATGCTTCCCACACTTTTTTCAAAGCATCTACTACGTTAGTTAAATTTGCATTTTCTTCGAGATCAAATATAAAAGGAGCGAACCCCATAACAGCACTTAAAAAGCAGGAAACCCGGTCAACCTCAAGAATTGTTTCTCCGGCTGAGATCATTGCAAGATCACTCATAACTTTAACTTCTCCACGATCTTCCTCAAAAAATATTCATTATGAAATAGGTCAGATAACTTTAGCAGTGATTTCAATGTTGTGAAGTAATAAATACTACTGTATTGCCATCTTCTAAACCGTTTCATGTGACCTGTGCACAGCTGCACACAAGTCTACTTAATTTTATATCATATTCTTATAAATTCATTTGCAAAATGTAATTGTTTTGGGAATTGTTTGTTTCTGTCATCTTGGAATTTTATTACCTGCATAATGGCCATATGCTCAAATTTTCAGTAATGTATGCATTATACCTTAGGGCACAACAGGTTCTCAAATCGAGATCATGTTGAACAGTAAAACAACAGTAACTGAAGAACAAAAAATGCGAAGCAAACAGTGAATATAACTGAGTTTTTCATAAACAGATTGTGCTGATGTACCATACTACACACTTGGCATCATGTTCAGAGCTAATATTTAGTGTAGCAGCCAGCTGAAAGCCCTTTGTATGCACTGTAAATTTGCTGCTACAAACTGTTCCAATACAATACGGACAGGAGTAGAGCACACATATACCATTAAGGTAAGCTGAATAAAATATGTTTGCGCTTCCCAACATTTTTGATTTTTAAAAATATTGTATAAACTATCAGAAGCTCTAATCAATTGTTTGCAGAAATTAGAGGGAATACTGAATATTAAATTAGCTTTTCATAAAATATAGATAGTAACCACCTTTCATGTTGTTTCTTAGCCATTCAATCAACTCTGCGTTTTGCAAAAAACCCTTCAACATGTCCAGTTGTTTTTCATTAATGTCCTTTATTGCTTGAATTGCTTTTATTATGTCAGATGAAATGCACTTCAGTGGTTGTGTCTGCGAAATGCTCTCATTTTCCTAGTAACAGAAGTATAAACAAACCAAGTTGTTGGCATTCTACAACGGTTTTAAGTTAAGTGTGAAAAAAGCAGTAGCACCTTGACTTTAATAGACCATGGGTAAATTACTAAAAATAACTATTCAAACAACATTTAGAAAGAAAAATTACTTGTACGATTTCAAGATAAGAGAAATCTCCATTCAACTGCAGACATTGCTTCAGATCATACAAAACAGAAGCGGTCAATTGCTGTTGTTTAAGAGCAAAATAATTGCTAATTTGCTCTATACGAAAAGTTTGTCTTTCGGCAGGATTTTCAGAATGTAGTTCATCCACATACTGCTCTGACCGTGGGCACACACTGGAGCAAGCGTATTCTAAATTGCTCAATTTATCGCTGGCTTCAGCACTGGATGATGCAAAAGCACTGGTATTTGTGTCGGGTTCCACACGATGATAATTTATTGAAGTAACATCAGTGATGCTTTCTTCATCCTCTCCACATACACCTAAGTCGATCTTTTGCTCTGCTTTGGCAAAAACATCTGATGAGATGCTTTCCTCTTCATCATTTAATGTGTGCTCTTTATCTGTAATAAAGTCAAAAGTTACAAGAAAATTTCCATATTTGTGGTCATTGAAAATGAATTGCAGACTTTTTTGGTAGTTTAGTTATATACTTTATATGTATTTATTTCGTGGCTATCATTTTACCATTGCAAAGATTAAAATTAGGGTTGATGTTTCTTTTGATGTGCTGTGGTACTTCATCCTCAGCAGAAAAGGTTTCCTTTTGATCAACTTCACATACTTCTACATCAGGGAAAACATATATAGCAGACATCAAGTTGGAAACACAAATTTTTTCTGCATCCCCACACTCTCTTGTGTTCAAATCTCCAAATATTGCATTCACCCTATCCAAAGTTATTTTTCCTGAAAAAAAAAAAACTGTTTATGTAAAATATGAGTTAAATAGGACATATACTGTAGAATACAAATTATGAATAAAACATAGTAAGAGAGTGAAAACAAAAAAACAACCAGCAATGTCAGCATACATCACTCAAAATAACCTGAATCGACATCATATTTTAAGGCAGAAAGTTTACACTTAGTTGATTTCCAAATTGGGACCATTGCATCCAGATCAAGTGTATCAGGCTTCTTTTGATCATCTTTTCCAAAATTCATTATTCCCATTTCTTTGTAAAATATATTTTGAGCAAGCTCAGTGTCATTGATCTGCAATATTCAAGGAAATGACATGAGTGTATCACGAAGAATTTTATCCAGAGAAAGTCAATATGAAAGGATAAAGTAAAAATAACAACTCAAATCAAGAAATGCTTCTGCTACCTTGTAAGCAAATATTTCTTTGACAACTCTCTTCACAGCATCGCTAAATTGTAGATGGGCAATATTTACAGGAAAGCACTGTGGTTCTTTACTAGATTGTGTTTCAAATATCTCAGACCAGGGTAATGCAGAAATATTTTTATTTAAGGCAGCTTGGAGCTCAGTTACTTGTAAGGCAAGGGTTTCTACAATTAAAGTGAAAATCATATTTATCTTAAGTTCAATGTATATTTTTGATACAAAGATGAATATGATTTAGTTATGATCTATAGTAAATACCATTGCTTTCACACAGCTCCACAAAATATTCCAGTTCTCGTTTCAGTTCAGTAAATGCAGTTAAATCTTGGGCTTTCTTGTCTAAATGTAAACCAATCATTTCCATGGAATCAACAGAAGTTTCTTTGTCCTGCAAAAATAATGCATGTAGAATTTGTAGATGTAATTAAACCATTAAACTGCCATAAAAGGAACATTTTAAGTTAAGTATGTGCTTTAGGTGATGTCTAATGTGTTTTCCTTCTTGATCAAACTATCCTAAGAGTTAACTGTGAATGAACTGTAACTTTTGACACTTTAGATAAAATTTCCTACATTTTACCATAAGCAATACATTAATTCTAGTTTTGCTCCTTGGCACTTACTACTGTCATGATTACAGTTCATCTTCTGTAAACGTCATTTGCAGGTAAGCCTACAGGTTTAACAGGTCAGGTTGTAAGTGCTACCAATACATCAGTTTTACAGTTGTTTAAATATGTTTTGGTATAGATATTAAAAACTTACGTTTGCAAGTTTATGTTACAAGAGCTTAATTACTGGGTATTATATAGCCAAAAAGCCTTAATTTTGAACCAACACAAAATGTCAACTTTAGCCTGAACCTACACTCAGCAAACGCCATAACAACAACAAACAATCACAAATTAAGGGACATGCGCACTGGACCGGAACCATTTATACTTTTTCTATAGTGACGTCTTGCATGCGACCTTCGTCACAATCACCGTGTTGCCGTTTCAAAACTGCTCAAAATGGTACTACAGGCCCTTAAGTTTATAACTCTGGAACTGCAGCATAAAATTACCAGTTAATCTTTAAAAGTAACGGTCTCTTAAAGTTTGTCAGCAATCACCAAAGTAAAACCTTAAAAGAAGCTCTGCATGACAGTACCTTATCAGTTTTCAAGATTGACAACGCCTCCAAAAATATTTTATCTTCTGCCAATATTTGCTGCATATGATTAAATGATATGTTGCCAGTAGACACATCCAAAATAATCAGCTGCAAAGTTTGTTTAATGAAATCCATACACTTTTGTGTGTTGTTGTTTAGCATTTTCCTGTTTTTCTGATCACCTAAAATTTGAAAATATACATGTTTTTTGTTGCATACAAGTTATAAACATATCTTAATTTTAGATATATAAAGTATTATAGAACTTGAATGTTAAATGAATGTATAAATAAACTTGTAACAAAAAAATACCTTGAAAAAGTATTGATAACTAGACAATCCTATATCAAATCTAAACTTCAAATTTAAAAACGTCAATAGGCTCAACTGAAAACAGAGTAACCAAAAAGTCTAGTTGATTAAAATTAGCTTTAATCGCAAAACAATCATATTTTTAATAAATAAATATTATATTCTAATGCTTGTCTTATTTTCTTACCAAACAATTTGAAGAAATGAACAGCAAAAGGCCAATGAATGACAAATTGTAAAACACCATCAAAAGCAAGCAGTTGTGACAAATTATGCCACTCTTGGTGAAAGAGTCGTTCAAGAATTGGAACAAGCTTCTGTTTGAATTCTGATCCCCAAAACCATGAAGAAAGTCCTCTTGCTTCCTGTACAAAAAAGTAAGCCATTCAAACCTACGTACATTTATTTACTTATGTATGTATGTGTATGTACAGTATGTATGTCTATGCACTTGTGTATAATCTGCGGCAGTAATTAAATTTACAAAAAATGCTGTTAACTGCCAGACAGGAATGGAAAAATCACCTTTGAAACTTGATATGCAAATTGATATATAGCTTCCGAAAAACAGGACTCTGTTTCCTTAGATGCTTTCATTTTTTCAAGTTTGCCTCCGAAAAACTCAATCAAATCTTTATTTAGTTTTAGTTTCTAAAACAAAATAAAACTTTGAAACAGTTTCTGCAATAAATTTAAAATTAAGTAGTGCATACAATTTTTTATCCATATTTTTAACCCTGTTGACAAATTATAAGACTTAATTTCATGGCTACTTTAACAGCATAGAAATAAAAATGTACACAACTTACTTTATAAAGCGCACGATTAGTGTTGCAGTTAAAAACGTCGCTATACTGTTATCCTCAAACCAATGTTGATTTCTGTTATAGCTTAAGTGCAAAGTTAACAACCACAAACAAGAAAATAAAAAATTACTTCTAAAAGACGATCTTGTATAGCGTCAGAAATTTGTGATTTCCAGGTCTCACTTTCAGATTCATGGAGCAAATCTGCAGCTAGCAAGTAATTCCAAAACTGTGTACATCAAATCATAAAACAATTTTTAGCAGGCTAACAGAATGCATGTAAACTTCATTTTAAACAATATATTTAGTTAATGTAGAAGCTGGTAAATATACTGCATTGCAATGACATTTTATGTGAACACTAATAGAATAATTGCATAAATTTGGAATATAAAAATTTTTATTTTGAAACATAACTACAATGCATTAAGTAAAAAATGGATAAAACAAAATTGCACATAATTTTAATAATCTGGACATGCATTAAATGTCAGAAAAACTAAAACAAAGAAAACAAATAGTAATATGACATCAATTCATCAGTACTTGGATGTGCTGAAAATAAACTTGATCGCTTATATCATTATTAATCCATCCGATGACTACTTTGAGAATTGGACTTACACTTTCACCAAAAAGCGGTTCACCATCTGATGAATTCTGTTATAAAGAAGAAAAACACAGTTTAAGCTTCTGCGTGCTCACAATATAAATAAGGTGATAAATTTTAGTTTTAGGTTTTACAAGTTTTACATTTTAAAGAATTACTTAGTGACTGAGCGCAAATCATGATACTGTACAGGGCACCTAAAAACTCTGGTGAATCATTATTGCATTCAAACTGAATGTAAAACCAAATTTCTTTCTGAAATGCTTATTTTTCATTAATTTATGATATGCTGTTAATAATAGATAACTTTTTAAAATGCAGATTTACTACAAAAATATACCTCTTGCAAAAGCATTGAACATTTATGAATATTTAAAGTAACAGACAGAACAATCTGTAGATCTTCAAGTTTTTTTTCTGATGAGCATTGTAAATTTTTGAGAAGCTGCATAGTCTTCTTCTCTGCCAAAGCAATCCACTGAACTTCATCTGAACCAATTCTATTAATCAACATCATTACATGACATACTATTTCATCAATGTATATATATTATATCTATGTGAAAATAAATATGGAAGGAATCGAGTCCGAGTACTTGAGTGACATTGCAAATTGGCTCTGTGTATAAGTCGATTAGACAACTTACTTATTCCTATTGCATTTTGTGATTAAGTCTTCAATGTAATTGTTTATCCACGACATGAACTTTTTGCTTTGTATGAATTTCTAAAACAGTCAAACATTGTCATGGCAGTGTAGGTAAAATGTATAGCAAATAATTTAAATAGATGATAACCCAACGCTATAATGATACAGACAAAAAAGTGAAATATAACTATGACATAAAATGTGATGAAAATATGATTTATTGAATTCATAATAAAAGCTAATCAAGAAGCATACTGTTAAGTTATCCTGTGACACTTCTGTTGCCACCTTCAAAAGAACAACATTTGGCAAAAGGTACTGCAGTGAACTGCTTTTATTAATATGATGAAGGACCATGTGGCAAGGAAGGACAATCATGACAACATCAATCATTTTAGGAAATGTTGGAGACAATAACGCTTGAATAAGATCACTGTTTAGTCTGAAACACAAACAGTACAATTTCAAAATTCAATGATAGTCATCAATTAACGATATTCAAAGTTAAACATTCAAAGAATGATCGTAAATAGCCCAAATCAAATTAATTAGTCACCAACTTAAAATCCAACGTCTGTTATGATAGTAAAATAATCTTAACTAGCAGCCTAAGCATGATGGGCACTGAGAAAATTATAACTGGGTAATATGTGGAAAAACGTAGAAAACTTTTTTATTTTCTTTTTCTCAAAGAGTTTTAGAAAAATAATATAGATAAGTACATATAATACTTCTTAATTTTAAAAACCTAAAACCGGTTTTAAAATTTTAGTCTTAACTGTTTTTCCTCAATATTTGAAAAAGCTTGTTTTAACTACCAGTATAGTAGTTACATTGGTAAAATGGTCAATTCGTTTTAATTATATATCAACAAACTCAAATATTGGCAAAAAATTTATTGACTTTAATGATAAGGAGTAAAAAAAATTTCAACTTACTCTTGGGACCTTTCAATTTTTGAGCTTAGCTCACTTAAATGAAATTTAGTGACGACTTCACTCCAAATGTTATCATTGATGGCACAGTCTCCTTCATTACATAAAATGTAATATATTGGAAACAGAAACAGAGAGCGAAGAAATCCTTTATTCTTTTGCACTAAATAATCCAAGGCAATAAGCATCTTTGCTCTCTTCTCTCTGTGTAAGATTAGTACAAACTATGACAAAATTCCATTCATGCAAAGAAATCATGTACAACATAAAAAACTATGAGAATAGTATTATAAGCATTATACAAAGAGATTTGTCAACAAAAACGTTTTCTGGAAATACTAAAGCTAGAAAAGTGAAATGCATACTTTGAGTTTACAATGAAGAAAATTTGTGCAAATTTCATTTTCACTTACTGTTCATTGTCACTCACTCACTCAGATATAAGCTTATGACTCACTTGTTTTGAGCAATTTCTGTAAACAATGATTTTATCTGATCTTTTTCCATATTCAATAAACTTAGGCCTTGGCAAAGAGATTTCCACGCCTTTCCACTTATATAACCTGCTTCAAAGTTTTGTTTTTCAAAAAAGATTGCCATTGCTATGTATGCTAAAGTTTTTTGACCCATGTTAGATTTTGCTGATTCAGCATCTTGTTCAAAATTGGTGGTTATATAATTTTCCAGTTCAGTTTTCTGCAGTTATAAATTGCACAAGTTATAGACATAAACAGAAAGAGGAGGAGGTAGAAGCAGGAGGAGTTAGCTGGAGGTATTTAAAGTATGACCACAATGTTTAAAGAAAAATGCTTACACAAGTTGGCAAAATTTTAGCTGGCCAATTGAATGAGTTATGTTTGCTGTACGCATCTTCAAAACAAATGCCGGATTTAGCACATTGCCACCACTCCATAAGCCGAAGTAAAAATTGATCAAAAAGCATATCATCTCCAAGAACCACATTAATTTTGACAGTTGACATTTGTGGCAGATGCTCTTGAATATTTCTTGAATACATGCTATTAAAATCAGAAAGGGTTTCATTCAGATCAAAACCAGCCACATCAAAGAGAATCAGATGACCAGCAGCCATGCGCTCTGCAAAAAATACGAATAGGGTAAGGTTATACAAAAAATATTATTTTTAACTAATCGAATAAACTTGGTATGGTAATTAGACCATTGGCTATGATTCCTCAGGCTTGAACCCTATTTACCAAGATTATCTGCATGTACTTACGAATAGATGAATTTTTATTTTTACTTGTTAGCCTTTTAAGTTTTCTTTCCTAAACTATACCAATTTAATATTAATTAATTTGCAGTATTAAAATCAACAACATATGTCAAAAACAATTTCAACTAAATTGCTATTATTAATTTCAAAAATCAAATGAAGTTTTTGATATATGCAATACCATAAATTTTTCTAACTTATAATTCATAGTTTATGGTTTGAATCAATTTGCCTGATTTCATATTACAATTTAAAAAAAATTTAGACTTATGTATAGATTGATGCCAAACTAACAAGCTTAAACTATGTGAAAAAAATGATGAATACAGTAGAAAAGTGTTAAAAAAATATGGAACTGTCACTATAAATTTATTTGCAGTATACCATGCGCTAACCTGTGTGTGTTCACATGCAAGCAATTGTTAAAATACTGCCATAGGTGCTTACAACGCAGCTGTGATTATTTTGTTATGGGTTAGTAACTGCAAGTTAAGAAGTTTATGAATTTTTACGTAACAATGAATCAATGGTTATGTTATGCGAGGTTCAATTAATTATGGGGCAGTCAAGGCCACACAAAGTATGATGAATTTTTGTAAATGAATTTTATTGATTATTGTGAGAGCATTTTACTTTCATTTACTTTATGTTTTCGTTTATCCTTCTAACCTTGTTTAGCTCACTTTGATTGGCACGTGTTGAATCAAAGGCGCTCTTTCTGCCATAAACTTTTGTCCAATTCACACTAAACGTTTTAAATAGAAGTTTTATTGGCACTCATATTGGTGTGCTTGCTGGAAAGGACATTCAAGTCTTCTTGAGGGATCAACAGGAGTCAAAACTTGCAGTAATTATGTTTTCAATTGAAGTTATTTGCCACACTGGTTATATCGACAGAGCCTGTTACAAAATCAACTTGAAGAATGTTTTCTCCTCTCCTACATGATTGATGTCATGTACTATTGTCCATTGCCTACGTCTACTTTCAACGACTTGACTCCAGACTGAAGAGGTTTCAAAGAGCCACAAATCTTTGCCGACTTGGACAAGCATTTCGGGTGATATTTCGTGCTATAGTCTTTTTACTGTTTTTATCATCATGGCGTGTGATTCAATACCTTAAGATAGCGTTTTTCATTCTTTGTTATTGAGTTGGTATATGCAGCTGAAAGTTTTTTTTTATCAATTTTAGCTTGCTTTTTAATTTCGATTTATCTGCGTGGAGATTAGTTTGGTGGTCAAGGCCACACACACTAAGTATCCCGAAATTATGCGAAAGAACTTTTTTAATTTTTGTTGGAACAGTCTACTTTAATTTACTTTACATTTTCATTTATACTTGTGACCTTGTTTAGTTCACTTTGATCAGTATGTGCATTCTGTCATTCATATACTTTTGTTCCATTTAGCCTAAACCAAACGTTTCAAATAGTTTTTTAAAAAATTCATTAAAGTAACTAGCAGTCAAAATTTTCAGTTATTATGTTTTCAGTTGATGTTACGAGACAACTTGATTCAGTCGTTTCAGTCTGCATATCGGAGTGGTTGTGTTGGCAGAACAGAATGATAATAACAAGATATTTCACGCTGTGTTAAAGTAGTCATGATAACGTGGTGGTCATGTTATCGAGGTGCTTGTTCATTGGTGTTTTAATATATCTTAAAATGTGTAGCATGTTTAATAAGTGAGTGGGTATTAATTTCTGTTGGGTTAACTTAACAAGTTTAGCATGTCATTTGAAGCTAGTTATTTACATTCAATTGAACATAGTAGTTGCAAGCTTATTGTATTCAAATAATCATATTGTCATTTCTGCATCAGTGTAGCTGATTTTCAATAATTAAAAAAACTTCTCATCCATTAGCAAATCTGACAAAATTCCCTTAAATTGTAGTCCTTTAGGTTTAAATATACAAACAAAATTCTGAAAAGTTTGTGATACATTTGCATGATCAGTTATAAAGGTAAAACTTGATCACAAGACACAGATAATTTCAAGGCTTTTGTGCAAAATCAAAATTTTTCAGACTTCTGACCACACAGGATTTCAAGCAACATACTTGAATGAATTTTACTATAATGACAAGCTGAGGCGTAACATTCCAACTACTTCTGGCAGAGTTTATACTTTGTTTCCAATATATTAAACTTGAATCTTAGAAAACAAACCTGCTGAAACTTGAATCAGTCTGTTTGTAGAATTATTGAAGTGTTGTTTAGGGAGTTTTTCCCAGTGTTTTTTATCATTTCCCACATCATAGTAAAATTTGTAAACAATTCTTGTACATAACTTGGGTTGCAATGTTGTTTGCCAACAGAAGTACCTTAAACAAAAATTAACACATCAATTTTTCCATGTAATAGCCAGAATACCTACTGGTATGCTTCATGTTGTAGCCAGAAAATACTGTTTAAAAAATATTGATCTTAGTATTTTACAAACAACGAATCCATACGAGCTGCAGTCAAATAATATTCAACTTCAGACATAAAAACAAAATAATATGTATTTTAGAAATAGTATTTGATCTCCTTCATTAGACGTTTCTCATGAATTAACATATGCTAATTGTCATAATTAACCCTTATTTTTACAAAATTTTTGTGCAGACCTGATGATATTGTATTTGCAATGTTATTAGTCTTCTATTTCATATGTTTACCAACAAATGCTGTGCTATAGTTTGGCCGTGTTTAGTATACACCACCCATTTGTATTCATTCCAAATTACGTCAACCGTTGCTACAACGCACTATGTGCTCTCTCTACGTTCAGTCTAGTTTTAGCAGTGATTTCAAAGGCATCTCCTTCAATGAGTTCTATCAATCATAATATGCACAGTCGAGTTGGCGCACTAGTAATCTCATGTAAAGCAGTTCGTTAGCTCTTCATGTCGAACCGACCAGAGAGGCTTTCAGTGAAGAAACTCTTGTGCTTAATTTGTGCACCCATATGTAAGCTACAGTAATATTAATTACTACTCAAGTGTCAACACTGTTTAACTCAATGACAGCAATGGCTGCAGCTCAATAGTTCAGATTCCGAAGACGATATAACGAAGACGATAATGACAATGACGACCCAAGATTTGTAAATGAATTGACTAATAGATCACTGAAATTGGTCTCAATAGACCGGCTGTAACTGTATTTTGAGCCTGTCATAGTTTCACAAACCAACCAGAAGTTTAATGTGGGAACAAAAAGAAATGAAGTGTCACATACGCTGCCAACATGTCAACCTGATTTCAAACAAGCTGTGTATTACTCCTATCAAGATGGATTTTGTCAAATTCTCCTTAAAACACTTGTTTTCCCATTCATTGAAGAACATATCTGCCCCTACATCGAACTGTCGGGCAAAGACTTCATGCTCCAGTTTTTAAATGACGCAGGACAGATCTACTGCCTAGTAGAACTTCTTTAACCGCTCCATCACACCTTCCACGTGGATGAATTGCACAAGATTTTTTTTCCAACTGCGTTGAAAAACTGTCACAGTGTAATGCAACTCATAATGAAAGTGCATCGATGTAACAATCTCACCACCAACTCTGCTAGGTACAATCACAATCAACTTGATTTAGACTTTAGAGAATAAAGAATTGATCAATTTTTTGTAGACAGACTCTGCTTGCAGAATCACAAATCACTTTTACAAGACGAGACTTTTTACTTCTTTCTATAAAGCACACTAAGCAAGCGAGTGGACAACAAAACCTTCACGGACGAGCGTCGGCTGACAATGAAGCCACCTTGAACTCTTTTCAAGATGTAATGAATTTGAAATTGAAAAAATGATGCTCACCAAGCAATCCTCACCTTAACCTAACTAGGTCACAATCTTTTCCAGCAACAAATCACCCGGGAAACGACCAACACCTCACTTTATCCATAAATATTCGATTCCTTTTGTTATTCTTAATGATGAATTGATGATATAACTTATGAATCATTTTCTGATGTTTTACTTTTAACTTTAGTACCTACTAGGGATGTGCCGCGAGGAAGATTATTCGGGTTCATGCGAACCCGAATATCATGAAGGTCTACACGAACGAATCTCGAATCTATTCGTATTAGAACCAAACAATAAAATTTCTTCTAAAATTTGTCAAGTCTTGCTTCTAAAATGACGTAATCGATAAACAAATCGCTTTCTTTCGAAAAATAGTGTTTAAAAAACGATCGAGAAAGCAAAATCGTTAGGAAAACGACCTTCATTGTAAGTACTGCTGACTCTAGTTTAGCATTGTCGGGAAAGTAGATAACCATTTTTTACAAAAGTCAGTAAATTTATAAGTAATATTGTATTCGGGTTCGCCATTGCTGGTATTCGTGTTCGCCCGAATCTTCCATAAAGGCGATATTCGGCGAATCTATTCAGGTTTGAGTTCGTATCGGCCCATCCCTAGTACCTACTACCTACTACCTACACTTTCACACTTTAGAATATATTAGTAACCAATACACCGAAACATACTATATTTATGTGCTGCTTATAGTGCTGTTACATGGAGTTCTACCGCAAGCATGCTTTTTTAAAATGCCCTAGGGACAAGATAGTGGGCTAATTGTCATAATTAGCTCTTATTTCTATGGAATTGTTGTGCAAAGCTGATGATATTGTATTTGCAATGTTATTAGTGTTCTATTTCCCATGTTTACCAACAAACACTGTGCTATAGTTTGGCTATGTTTAGTATACGCCACCCATTTCTATTCCTGAATTACGTCAACCGTTGCTACAATGCACAATGTGCTCTCTCTATGTTCAGTCTAGTTCCAGCGAATGATATCGAATGTATCTCTGATTTGTGCTCTGAAGGCAGTAATCATTTCAATATGAATCAATCATATACAGTAACTATATTCATGAACATTGTCAATTTGGTTATTGTACTGTGATGCTCATCAACCTATCTATCAGTGGCTAACAAACACATGTCAACGGAGTTAGATAAACAAACAATCAAACAAATAATAATTAATTACAATCAAGATTCTTAGTTGTCACAAACGCACTTCTTTCAGTGGTCTGTCCATTGCTAGTAAAATTTTTAAATCCAATTTTTGAAAAAATTAGAAGCTCCATTATCACTTTTACATAACTTAATTCTTGTTCCTTTCAGCATAGTTTTCAGCTTGAGCAAGCACTAGAAGTCACATGGTGCAAGGTGAAGCATGTAATGCACTACTCTTGATCAAAATGGTTTGGATTATGCAGGTAGTGTCTGGTATGAATAGATGATTTGTCATGGCGAATTTGCTAATTCTTCACCACCCACATGTCTGAACACTTCAAATGCACTGCTCGAAAAAGGTGACTTTAAAAAGTACTACAATATGTAGATACTCTATGTAGTATTTCTTATTCATTGTTTGACTCTGTGTATTTTGGCTTCACATACTCATGACACACCAATTGACAAGTGTCAAAGAAATAAATAAGTCTGTATTACTTTCACACTGTTGAGAAACTTCCATATTTCTTTTTAGTGAAGCCACATATTTTTTAAAAACTTGCTTTCTGGGTCAGAACTATAAACCCACATCTCACTACCAATTATAATATGCTTTGTATTCATAAAGACCTTCTAAACCTTCGCCATTATTTCAGCTTGACTACCAGGAAATTTTAGGAGAAACTTGACGCAATATGTCTATTGTCATTTGTCATCCAATGCATTGTGTCATTTTGCCCAAAATGGAAAATCTATATGCAAAGTGATAAGTGGCTCAAAGCATAATAGAAAGGAAAAGATGCTGATGACCAGCTCAAAAAATGACCAATGTTTACAATAAAGGTAATATAACTTCTAACTAAAAACACTTCGTGGAAAAAATGAGAAACTTTTTGAAAACGCTTTGAGCAGATATTTAGATCTGAGAATAATTTGAGAAATTACTGTTGGCCAACATGGTGTATATTTAAACAACTGCATTATTACAATTATATAGTAGCAGTATGAATAAACTGAAAATTAGTAAAACTAGCAGTTTAGCTAATGTTTCTATTTGTTTACTTATGTATTATAGACAGGAAATGAAGATACCACTATAAGCTATTATTATATAATATTATTATAGTTATATTGTCCAACAACTCCATGACAAACTGGTCTGAGATAATTGTCATTAAGATGAGGCACAAATAATAACTTTAATTACACTAACATTTCTTTAAAAAAATTTCAGAACAACGTGGTTAAGTCATATTTAATTTCTCATGTTGGCGGCAATACCAAAAAAGTTTGCAATACATTGATTTAACCAGTAAAAATAGAATAAGTTTGACAATGTACAGCTAATTGCAGAAAATGCATAATTTGTAAATATGCCGGATTAAGTCAATATGGAAAACGTCAAAAATTATAGCTTGAAATATTAGGAATGAACTCAACATTTTCAAGATAGTTTGTGTTATTTTCTGGGAAAACGATTACAGTGAACATGAACAAATAAATAAATACCTTGCATGTTGAAAGCTTTCAACCATTTCATAGCTCTGGTGATTGCTTTGTAGATAAATGTAGCACTTGGCATTAGCAGGCCAGTCAAACTTCTTGTCAATAAGCAGAGCAAATTCCACAATAATGCCTGAACAAGTTATTGGTTATAATAATAACTGTTTTTTATAATAATAATAATACACGGTGGTCAGGGAAGGCCAGGAACTGAATGGGATGACAAAATCATCATTTTTTGTCACCATTTGGCTTTTTGTTCAAAGAAGAATGCGCTGAACACAGAGATCAATTTCGAAATGCAATCAGAAACGCTTCACTTTGACAAAAGTGACTTAATGACTGACTGACTGAGTCAGGCACTAAGCATGTTTATAAGTTTAATATGATGCAATTCCAATAACACTTTTGTGCAGTGTGGTTTTCATCAATGAGATGCGTGAGCATCAAAGGGCAAACAAATTTATATCAAAAATATACCAAAAAAATAGAAAAATTATACTACATACACAGTATATATTCAAAAATCGTTCATGCCTTGAGAAATGTCAGGTCTTACATGGAGTTGGTCAGAAATTTTTATGATTAAATATCATAAAATACTGGAAAAAAGATCAAAAGCAAATAAATGTGATCTCATTAGAAAACAGGCAATTTTAATTTGATGCTCTTGACTTTTTTGGGTTTTGTGTCGTGATGTGATAAAAGAATGTGCTGGATTGTATTATGATCTCCAGACAGCCAATAAGAAGTTCTTTTGCCACTGATTCAACATGCTAGGTGTTTACAAAAACAAGCAAAAAGAAGAAAAACTTTGCAGGCATTAATGATGACTAGAATTCATGTTCAGACAAAAAAAATCATACAAAAATTTTTAATTATTCCAAACATAACACACATAAATTTCAAACATATGTTGCATTGTCCACAAGAGTTATAGCTTGCTGTAAATTAATGAATTAATTTGAATAATCGTTAATTAAATCGTTTCAAATAATTTATTCAGTTAATTCAGCTTTTCAACAATTCAGCTACATAACACTGGCCTGCATTTTTCAACTTCAAATTTTTTTTCACTAAAAACATGCAAATATAGCTAATTTTAGGGCGCTGATTCCGAATCTGTGGTCCGTTTTATTCTAGCACATCAGGTTTTTGAGATAACTGTTACACGTCATATAGCGTTTTTGGTGAATAATCGCAAATAATGTAAGGTGTACAACAAGCTTGACTCGAAAAAATTCACAGTTTGCACAGAATTGTTACACATCTTTGTCTTCTTATGATAAAACAATAAAGATTTTTGAAATATGACAGCAATAACGATATAATCCAGTAAAATGATTATTATTGAAAGCACAGCGGTTCACTACCTCGGTATCTATTTTATTGAAAATGCGCGTCTACCTGATTTTCTCTCATATTTAGTAGAGTCTTCACTTTTAAGACACCAGCAGTAGTCAGCAATCATGCTGACATTCCACTTACCCTGATAGTGTTCCTCCATCACCATTATCTCCCGGTGAAAACGTTCACCTTGTTCCTCACTAAACGTCCCACAGTTATTTGGAAAGTAGTCTAGGTGGGAGGGTAAAAAGTGCATTTTGACGCTCATCCTACCCCCAAGTTTTTGTAAGGCATCGAGCATATCTGTAATAAGCTGTTTGTAATCGGAGGCTCCGTTATTTCCATGGAACTGCTGGATAACAGCTTTTAACCCCTTCCAGGCTTGCAATTCCGTTATAGACTTTTTTTTCGAAATCTTCATCCTTCAACAGTTCTCTGATTTGAGGTCCAGTGAAAATACCTGCTTGCAGCTTAGCTTCGGATAAAGACGAAAACTTTTCTTGCAAGTACCTAAATCCTTCTCCGTATTTGTCCATACCTTTCACAAAGTTTTTCATGCACTCAAACTTGATGTGCAAGGGCGGTAAAAAAACTTTTGCTGGAGCAACAAGAGGATGTGCCTTCACATTCTTAGATCCAGGCAGAAACTCATCTCTTGCTGGCCACAATTTCCGAGTAAAGTGGGAAGTATCCGCCCTACTGTCCCAGAGATAAAGAAAACAGGGAAATTTAGTGTAGTATAGTATGAGAGCTACAACTTTTAAATCAGCACATATCAACCAGTTATGCTCTTGGTACTTTATCATTTGCAACAGAGTTTCTGTGTTTCCATACGTTTCTGGCATCTCAGTAGAATGTGCAACAGGTACTGATGGCACAGTTTGCCCATTGTACCACAACACAGCTTTCATGCTCGTCTTCCAAGAATCTATGAACAGTCTCCAATATTCTGCTGAATATGATATCCTAAATGTTTCAACTAAACCCTGAACATTCTTCCAATAAACCAGAGTATTTTCTTTACTAAAAAATTCTGTAAATTTTTTCTTTCTGTGGCGGTACCACGCAAAACTTATACCCTTTTCTAGAAGATTCTTTTCCTTTAATCTTGATGCTAGAAGTTGTGCATATTCTTTTGAAAGATATAACTCTCTTGTGAGATCATTCAGCTGAGTTTGTGAAAACAGCTTTGGAGAGTCATCGTTTATTCCTTCCTGATAGTGCTCTCCATCACCTGCACTTCTTTCAGATTCTGAGGAGCTTTGCATCTCTGTTAGAGGATTCGGCACAGGAATTTCATCACAATGTGGTACAGGCCTCAATGCTGACTTTAAATTAGGGTACTTGATATTGGATTTGTTTCTTCTGTTAAACCCCTTAATACACCATACAAAAATAACAGTCATTGCGATGGTTTTTTTGCTCCCTACATACCGTAGGGACGCCAAAGGGAAGGCTCTTGAGTTTTTTCTGGTACCACATACGTAGCTTTGATGCACATACGTAGCTCGTTGTGATAACAAAATTTATCTTGATAAATTATATCCTTTTGACAAAAAAGTGGGTAGTTAAACGTAAAAGCGAAAAATTATGCGGTTTTTCGACTGCAACTTTAAAACCTGATGTGACAGGCAAAAAAGGATGGCATTTTTGAAATCAGCGCACCAAAATTAGCTAGAAAACGTTGGCATCATACAGAATAAAATTTTCATGCAGACCAGTGATTCAGCTGCAAAATTTTGCACATGCAACACATGTGTTATTGACTATCCAAAAAGTTCTTTCTTGCCTATGTTGCATTTGTTTTGCGTTGTGTCTGCCCTGCCGCGTTCTCTCTTGAGGCCTACTGCGTTTTCCGTGTTTGATTAAGCACACGTGTCTTTTCATTGACGTATTCCAGCCAAGTATTCGTAGGGTCAGTCCTGATTTAAGCTCCTGGAATGAGCTGCTGTGAATGACAATTTAACTGAGCTGCTTTTAATAAAAGATGTGCCTACTGTGTATCTAAGACTGAGGACAGTAAAAACGTAACACTGGCGAGCACGACAGGACCTCTTAGATACACAGAAGATTTTATGAAGTTTTACTGAAGAAGCATGAATTTTTTTTATTCTCCGCCTCGTTACCAACGAGGCAATAGTTTTTTATCTTTCCTACAAGAATTTGAATCCTTCTGCGACAGCGTCAAAGCATCGGATGCGGCAAAGAAACATGCATTTCTACAAAGCTTGCCGGAAGATATGAAATTCTCCATGACCGATGGTCGTAAAGAACTCTACGATCTCAGTTATGACGAACTCATTCAACAAGCAAAAGACACGGCTTCAGGTCTATCTTCACAAAAGCACGCCATGCAACAACTCTTTCAGCGCACTCAAGGTTTTGACGAATCCGTAAGAAGCTTTCTTGAAGCTATAGCCCAATTAGGAAAAATGGCTTATCCAAACGACGAACAGCATGAAATGCGCAGCAGTGTGCTGTACAACCTACTCGTTCAAGGACTGAGAGACCGTCAACAAGCCTCTCAAATCTTACGCGACAACTCTAAAAATGCACAACCGGATTTTTATGCCACAGCAAAGAGCATTATTGAAAACGCAGAACGGACGCATCATGAACCACGTATAATGACGTCAGAAGTAGCAGCGGTGGCAAGAGATCACCAGGACGTATCCCAATTAAAACTAACTGTCGAAAAACTTCGGGACGAAATTTCCCAACTGCGAAACGAAATGAAGACAACAAGAGAACCTCGGGAAGAGAGAAGAAGACTTCAGTGTTTTAACTGTGGAGAATATGGTCACATTGCTCGACGCTGTCATAGGCAGCGTGCAAGAAACCTTCGACGTGTTTTTGATGTACATGGAACTAACAGCAATCCACCACGGGAAATCTACCAGGTTCAAACTATGGATCAGGACTTGCATAGGTATGCCAACATAAACATTAATGAGAGTTCAGTGTTTGCTTTGATTGACACTGGGGCTACCGTTACAGTTATAAGTAAGAGTTTGTATGATACGCTACAGGCAACATTAACAAAATGCCCTACCGGAATTGGTTTTGTGGGTGCTGGAGGGAAGCCTATAAATATGTTGGGCAGATGTAAGGTTAAAATCTCAGTCGCCGGTTGTATAGAATTTTGCAATGTTTATGTCTGCGACTCTATCGCTGATCATTGTATCTTGGGAATTGATTATTTACAACATAACCGGTGTGTTGTGAATTATGAAAAAATGTTTTTAAAAGCGGGAGGTGGCACCATTCCCATACTAAAATTCCCAGGCCTAGCAAATAGTCATGTTGTTAAGTTGTTAGATTTTGCACGTATTCCTCCTTTCACCGAACTGTTACTCCCTGGGACATTTGACGGCCAACCAGACATGCCAGATGTGGAAGTTTTGATCGAACGCCTTAACAACGTTCAAGAGAAATGGAATGTTGCAGTCGCAGAGTATGTTACCTCTACTCAAGCCAATTTAGTCCAGTTACGCTTGGCAAATCCATCAGACGTCGAAATAGTAATTCCAAGCGGATCTTCCGTGGCAAGAGTTGTTCCAATTGCAGGTGAAGGCAATATTCAATATACAAACGCTTACTCAATTCTTCCTATTACAGAGAATAAGTTTGCCGACGTTGAGTTGCCTGCACTGCACGATGAGTTATGTTTGGACAAATTGGAACTGTCAGAAGTTGAACGTCAAAAGCTGTTTTCCGTAATCTCTTCCTATCGTGATGTATTTTCGCTGCACCCGTACGATATTGGACAAACAGAACTGGTCGAACACTCAATCGAAACAGGAGACTCGCTCCCTATACGACAGCACCCAAGACGCTTGTCTGAACCCCAAAAGCAAAAGGTAAATGAACTAATTGAGGATATGTGTGACAAAGAAATTATTCAACCTTCTCAATCACCTTGGGCTAGTCCAATTGTATTAGTTCGCAAAAAAGACGGTGATGTGCGGTTTTGCATCGATTACCGTAAGCTGAATGACTGTACAAAAAAGTCTAGTTATCCATTACCTCGAATTGATGAGAGCTTAGACCAGTTGTCTGGATGTCGTTACTTTTCAACTTTAGACCTTCGTTCGGGCTACTGGCAAATTAAAATGAAACCCTCCGATAAACCAAAAACTGCTTTTACGTGTTATAAAGGACTCTACGAATTTAATGTTATGCCTTTTGGACTTTGTAATGCGCCGTCAACCTTCCAGCACTTGATGAGAGTGGTGTTAAACGGCGTTGAGTGGAATGGTGCGATTGCTTATTTAGACGATATTATCGTGTACGGTCGCACATTCAACGAACATATGGAACGTTTGGAAAACGTTTTCTCTCGACTTCGACAAGCTGGCCTGAAGCTCGGACCTTCCAAATGTAATTTATTTAAGGAAAAAGTAAAATTTCTTGGCCACGTTGTATCACATGAAGGGATATCGTGCGACCCACAAAAAGTAGAAGACGTTTCTAATTGGCCAACACCGAAAACATTGAAAGAAGTTCGCCAATTTTTGGGCTTGTCATCCTATTATCGGAAGTTTATTCCAAGTTATTCTCAGATTGCATCACCACTGAACAATTTAGCGCACTCAACTAAAAAGGTTTTTTTGTGGACAGAAGAATGTAAAAAGGCGTTCGGGCTGCTTAAAGAATTGCTGACAAAATCCCCAGTTCTCCGATACCCCGACCTATCCAAACCTTTTATTGTTGACACAGACGCATGTAACACAGCTGTTGGTTGTGTTCTTTCGCAACTAGTGAATGGCGAAGAACATCCCGTCTCGTACAGTAGTAGATCGCTCACCAAAACCGAGCGAAATTACTCAACAACTAGGAAAGAGCTGCTAGCGGTCATTCACGCGTTAAAGGTTTTTCGATGCTATTTAACCGAAGAGTTCCTGCTTAGAACAGATCACGCATCTCTTCGTTGGCTGTGGGAATCACGAGACACATATGGACAATGCGCTCGCTGGTTCGATTTCTTGTGCAATTTTAACTTTAAATTAATTCACCGCGCAGGAAGAAAACACACGAATGCCGACTCGCTTAGCCGTCGACCGTGTTCAGATGATACTATAAGGGCAGAGCAATTAGACCCCTTGTTTCCGTTTCAAACTGACAGCAGCTATGAAAGTTCAATTTCCGCCAAAGAATACCAAGTGTGTTTGATGGATTTTTCAGAAGCATCTGGATGGTCAACCGAAAACACTATTAAGGCGCAGCAAAAAGATCCAGTGTTGAAAAGACTGTTTCAGTGGATGAGCCAGGAAAGCCGACCATCATTCAAAAAAGTGAAAAATGACAGCAAAGCCCTGCGTCACTATTGGAATATATTTGGTGAGATTTTTCTACATAATGGTATGCTATATCGAAGAATCGAGAATTCTGTGGAAGAAATTTATGCTCAGTTGCTGGTGCCCTCAACAATGAAGAATGATGTGTTGAAGTCTGTTCACGATTTGATTCACGGAGGTGGACACATGGGCGTCAAAAGGACGTTTGCCAGGTTAAAGGAGCGTTTTTTCTGGCCATTTTGCCACAAAGATGTCGAAACATACTGCAAAGAGTGTTGCTTGTGCGATTTAAGAAAAGTACCAAGGCGAATTGTTCGTGCCCCATTAGTTCCGTCAGAAGAGAATACACCTATGCAGAAAGTTGAAATCGACGTATTAAGCGGTCTACCCGAAACACGAAACGGCAACCGTTATATTCTTGTCGTTCGTGACACCTACACGAAATACATGCAGTGTTGGCCAATGAAATTTCAAAATGCCAAAGATACTGCTTATTTGCTTTACCACCGTTGGGTGACGATACATGGCGTCCCAGAAATAATTCACTCCGACCAGGGCCGGAATTTCGAAAGTATTCTTTTTCAAGAGCTCTCACGCTTAATGGGCTGCAACAAGACAAGAACCAGCCTGTATCACGCAATGGGAAACGATGGTGTGGAAAGAAACAATCAGACCATAATTGCGATTTTAAAAAATTACGTTCAGGTTGACCCAACTTCTTGGGATGATGCGCTCTCATCGGTTAGCGCTACTTACAATGCAAGTGTTCACGAGGAAACTGGAGTTTCTCCTCATTACTTACTCACCGGAAGGAATCTGAGGTTGCCTGCAGATCTTATTAGTAAAGCACCAATTTTTACCCCAAAGTGTGAAGACATCCTTCATCTGCAAGACAGAATGAAATTGGTTCACCAAACAGTTCAATCAAGGTTGGGAAAACGTAGGTTGCAAAAGAAGAAACGATACGACGAAAAGGCGTCTGACGATCGGTATGAAGAGGGTGATGCGGTCCTGTTGCGAGACGAGGCTCTTCAAAAACATGAAACAAGAAAGTTTCACTTTCCTTATAAAGGCCCTTACGTGGTTAAAAAAGTTATTCCTCCTGTAAACTATATGATAGAAAATCGCGAAGGTAAAACCTGCACGGTACATTTTAATCGACTGAAAAGAAGTTTTGGCAATTTTTACAGATCGGTGGACAATCCTGTTTCAGAAGGTGTGAGCGAGAGTGAAGGGCAAAATTCTCGCTCAACATATCCGACAAACAACAGCCATCACTTTCGTGCATGCTGCAGCCCGGAACCAGAAATAACGGCTACTAATTATAACCAGCTGCGACCAGGGGTGTACATAGTGCCGGAAAATATTCAGAACGCAGTTCAGAATAACAGTTTAGTAACCGATGATGTTTTACATTCTCCAACCCGTCCACAACGCATTAAACGGAGACCTTGTTTTTACCCAGATTTCGAAGGTAGAATACGATAATCGACGCATCTTTTCTCATCACTCACGCACGTTTACATAGAGTTATGAATAGTAAATTTTTGTGTTTTGTTTTCGTGCTTTTATACGTGTTTTATATTGAGATTATATATTTTTATATTGTTATATTATTTTGTTTATACTACGATTTTACAGGCGATTTATGTATTAGTTGTTTGGGTGTCTATTTGGGTGATCGTTTTTTTTGCACGTCATTTTTGTATTGTTCACTTCCTGGTTTTCACTTCGTTTGTTTTTGTAGGACATGCGTTGTATTTCTGGGCAAGCATTTGTTTAGTGTTTGCAATTTTGTGGGTGGGGGGAGAGTGTTGCATTTGTTTTGCGTTGTGTCTGCCCTGCCGCGTTCTCTCTTGAGGCCTACTGCGTTTTCCGTGTTTGATTAAGCACACGTGTCTTTTCATTGACGTATTCCAGCCAAGTATTCGTAGGGTCAGTCCTGATTTAAGCTCCTGGAATGAGCTGCTGTGAATGAAAATTTAACTGAGCTGCTTTTAATAAAAGATGTGCCTACTGTGTATCTAAGACTGAGGACAGTAAAAACGTAACACCTACAAAAAAAAGTAACGTTTCTGTAAGCATTGAAAAAAAGATGGGTTCTAAGCTGCAAATTGCAATAAAGGATGGTTAATGATCCTTCGAAAACGCAAAACTTTGAAAACTGAACTTGGTTTCAATTTCAACCACGGCTTATTTTACACTTGTTGTACCCGGTAGAAATTTTGAACCAACTAAAAATCACATGCATATATCGAGATTTATTTTTGAAAGAATACTACATCATTACTGGCATTACTTTACTTGATGCAAAATGTTTCATGTTGGATAGTATAAAGTACATATATAGTGTGTCAAGTGCATGAAATGTACACTAACGTTTGGTTTGTGACGTTTTCGCGAGTGTACACTTTGTTTTGTTGAGTAGGTTACTTTACACATAAAGCACAATAATGCACACATGTTGGAAATTTACAACGCTTCTGGGACCATCAAAAAATGTGTTGTAGTGCATCGCAACACACCGTTTGTGAACCTTTGCATTATGATATTGAGCGAAAGTATGACTATAAATAATATTAGTTTACCTTCAGATGTATCACCTTCAATTTCACCGTGTTCTTTCTGTAAGCAAAAATTGTCAATAATTTAATCTTGTACTATTTCACATAATACTTAATAAAAAATAAAAGCAATTAAAGCAAAATAAAAGCATAGATGCCGAAACTTATAAGAAAATTATGCACTTGTGTTGCTGCATTGTTCTGTGACAATTTTTCAGCTTGCTTGTCTTTTTTCTTGCTCTTTCTGTTGTTAGAGTAACCTGCTTACAAAAAAAGCAAAAAAGAAAACAAAATAAAATATACAGTACAGCCAAACAAAGAAAACATAGTATGAGCTGCATGGTATGAACATGTTTCGAACAAACTAAAAACGAAAACATTTTTAAAACATATTTTAACTGATACCAATTAAAAGTGGTTAATGTTAAAGTGATAAAAACTTCTAGTAATTCTATGTTATGTCACCAATTGCCATAATTTTAGAAAAATGTGCTAGACATACAAAATGCCAAGAAGTACAACCACTACTGTGAAAGATGCTTTCCAAATAGCACAGAGAAGAGTTATGAAGATAAATACAAACACTTAGTTAACCCTAATCTGCCCAAATGTCAATGGAATCCTGGGATTTTCATAGTAATTGCACAAAAGTTACTGAAAACAGAAATTTGGATTTTTTTAAATTTCCAAAAAAACTATCTCATCGCCAGATAGTTGTATTTTATCAAAATGGCGTTTGTAAATTTGGCAAGTTCTAACATTTATAAAGCACCAAGACTTTCAAGTTTTTGCATCAGTACATTAAAAATCCTTTGTGCAGAAAAATGTTAAACAATAAGAGTATAGCAGCTACTATAGCAGTGACAATAGTGGTGGTTTTTGTGGTCTGTCTTGCCCGCATACATGAAACTTTTAATGAAATGTTTTGAAAACTAAATAGTTTTCGTGGATGAATGTATACACCAAAGTATAAAAATCAATATCGAGAGAGAAAATGCAAAGCCACATTGTGTAAGAATAACCACAATATCTTTTGCAATTTTAGCAGGTGGGGTGGCTTGATGCCACCATATGATGGATTGGATCCAGTCACATTGGAGCAGTTTCATAACTTGAAAGACAAGTGACAAATAGGGTTAAACTATCAAAAATCAAAGGTTTCCATTACCACTTTTATCAACTCCAGATTCTTTTTCCAAGCTGGCTCCATCTTTGGACTTTGATTTAGTGATTCCATGTTTTGCATTATTAGGCCGAAGGTTGTACAACTTGGTTGCTGGACCTAAATTCAGAGCTACGTTTCTTAATATTTTGTGAATAAACAGATAGCATTTTTAAAAATGTAGGACTCATTACTCATAGCGAATCTTTAGTTAATCTAACTCACCTCTGGATGAGTCACAAAGCGCTGCTTTGTATGTTTTCTGCAAGTATAAGATAAAAAAGTTTTAATATAAACTTTTCCTATGATACTACTAAAAAGAAATTGTTATATTAAAAAATCATTAATATTTGCCTCAGAAATCACTTACTTTTTCAATTGTGGTTGCTGCTGTTGCTGGTTCAAGGTTACTACGTTTTTCAGATGAAACCTCCATATTTTTCAGTTCAGTTACACCAACATCCTCTAAAACGAAAACGAAAAGTTCTTTACCTGTGTCTGCAAATTTTAACAGTTTAAAATTTAAATGCGTGAATTATTCATTATTGATGTTTGGTCGCAAACAAAAATTTTACGTCTAATGAAATATTGTACAATCTGCAAGTGTAACATAAATCACTTTAAAAGAGCTATACCTGCACAGCTGTTGCTTGCATCAGGTTCGTTATGAACCACTGTGATAACATCATTTGTGGTCGTAGGTTTAAGTTCTAAAGTTTAAATATGTTTTGTTACAAGAACAAGAAAAGAAAATAATGTTACAGTAATGTCAATTATTTTAGTATCTGGCTAGTGCAAAAACAAATTCATCTAAAACCAAAACACATTAACATCTGAACAAAACAACCTAGGAATTCTACAAAAGTTTTTTGCAGTTGGTTAATAACCGTATTTCCAAAAACAAACCACAAATTTGACTTTGATGGAGGTTGGTAACTAAAACATCATATAAAAAACTCATAGTTTTGAATGGCAAGTTATGAGAGTATCTAGTGAGGTTTATATACATTAAGACATAATAATGCATATGTGGTAAACAGTAAGTGGTAATTATAATGTTGACTTAGGTGTTCATTAAGTCATTTATATCATCAGACTTTGATTATTTAAAGTAGATACATCAGTCATATCAAACTGCTCAGTATTTGTCAGAAACAATTTTAATACATAATGTCATAAAGGTTGCATTGCTATGTTATATTTGACAGGAAAGTAACCATTTTTTGGACACTTCTGACTCATATCAAAGAAAAATAAAATATCTTTGGAAAACAAACAGAATGTTAAAACACTAGATTTACTGTTATTGTTTTACTGGATAACAATGATAGAACTAAGTTTTTCAACATTTGAATCATGGTGCTCTTAACTAAGGGAATTCCCCTTGACACATTGAGCTGCTGCAGTAAATCATAATTTATCAGCAATTGCACATGTTTTGTTTTTAGTGATGGGTAGCCAGTGTCTAATACTCTAATAGAATGACAAAAAAGCTTGCACACACTATAAAGGTGAGATGGGGTCGATTTCAGCAATTGTTTTGAATATAAGCTTCAACTAGAAGATATGACTACCGATAACTTTTTGTGAAGTTAAGAATGAGTCTAGGCAGGGACATATTGTTAGCCCCACTCAAGTCTAAAAATATGAAATCATTGTTCAAGTAAAAATTATTGTTTGTCCTGCTTTCGTCAGAACTGCCCTAATAAGCAGTTTGCTTTAAAAACCCATCCTCTATTAGACAGGTTTTACTGTAATATTTATCCAATTGGATTTTCCTGTTAGTTGCAGCCGCTGATGTTGACACTTGTCCCATTCTTCATAGAAAACGATAAATTTGTCATATTTTTGGCAACATCTACCGAATTACTAGAATGTTGCAAAATTATTTGACCGGTTTGCTTGTTATCAGTGTGCTTTCATCTACTGTATGTAAATGAAAGAAAAATGCATCTGTCCATTTGTCAGTGTGTGCTTCCTGTGATTCGGGTCACTCAAGCATATTCTACGTGTTTGTTTCACTATCACTATCTACACGTCATTATACAATATTTAAACATATGGTGACAGGTCTAAAGACTCACACTTTATCTGGTAATTCAACATCTGGAATTGAAATTTTTATTCGGTTGATGAAGATAAATCCATCAAGGAAAAATTTAAAATGTTATACATCAGTATATTGTGATTGTTTTTGGGACTAAGGCACAACCTGTTTTAGCCCTCTGCAGGAGCTGGCTTAAAAATGTTTAAAGTAAAAGATAAATTAAAAATGTAACGTAGGTAGTATTAGATAAACTTGTGCTTGCACTTGCTGACGTTTTAACGGTGCTGAGTTGATATAACTAAAACAACATACGCTGATGTACTGAAGTTGTATTATGTTGCTTTGCTTCATCAATGGACATTAATCTCTCTGTTAATGAATAAAGTTGTTTAATAAAGATAATTACAAATAGTTTAGTTTTGAGGTACAAAGGCAATGGTATTACACAGAAGAATATGTACACTACAAAAACTACACAAAATATTACCTTGTCCATCTGATCCATCAGCAACAGTTTCAAGACTCTGTTTATTCATTAAAATAATTGCAAGTTTATCGTCATTATTTGGTAATATTTGACTTTGCACTAATTATGTCAGTATGCCAATGGAAATACAAAATAAAAGCCAAATATTTGTGCTCTGCTGAAAACATGGCAGCTACATATAGGACACTTTAAAAGAAGTAAATATGTGAGCTTTACCCAAATTTTCACAAAAAACTTACACCTTTCATTGCAGAAGTGACATTATCATTTTGCATATCATTATTGTCAGGATCATTTGATGCCTCTGTTGAATCAGTGTCTGATTCATCATGTTCAAACTCAGCTAAGTTTTTGTCAATAAATTTATGTACTTTCTGCATAAATTTAAACGAATATTGTTGATCGATCTTGATAATCTTGTGTATGACATGACAGAGCCACATGTCTCCATATGAAAACCTACCGAGAGGAAAAGTTTCAGTTCAAGCATAAACTATAAAATCATAAATTAACCAAGCAAAGTTTAAAGAAGTCTTGCTTTAAAAAGTTGTTGAAATTAACGCAATATGTGCTTAAGTATTCTTGGTTTATTGATAAAATTTAAATGAGGTTTTGTATATTATCAAAATGTAGTGGATTAACAGAATAAATATTTTACAATAATTAAAAAATAACAAGTTACAATAAAATTGAAAAACATTTATAGACAAATTTCATAGTTTCACAACAGACTTGAACAAAAATTAACACCAGAGTGGCATAATTTTAATATTTTGAAGTCTGTTATGTTGCAGCCCTTTGTTTTTCTACCAATACTTGGTAACGAACTAAGCACAGTGAAAACCTCTCTGTGACAATATCGAACAGTTTGCTGTGGGATAAATGTGCTTTATTGATCGTATTTTTACCTTCAGCTCTAGTCTGCTATATTACAAACATTGACTTTTAAGCCTTGTATATTTTGATGTAACACTTCATTCTCTAAATGTTTAGCTTTGACACCGTTTATAGCAGGATATTTATACAATAGGAAACAATAGCAAAAATCTTAGTGTGAAAAGAAAGTGCTAAATAAATAAGATTCGTCAGTTATTTTATTGAACAAAAGATTTTTCAGTAAGATTTATTGGTTAAGTAATTATGGCAACACTGTGATGCAAAATTGCAATTTTACGGCTAAGTATAATGTAACAACGTAAATTCATTTGTGAAGTGGTGGTGATTGGATTAAAAATGAATTGAGTCTTTTGTGTAGGTAACAAGAAACAAGAATAAATTTTATGTACTTAAAGGTATAACAGGAAGATTCTGCATTAGTTAGGCTTAATATCACCTACATTTAATGCATATATTTATGCTGTTGAAAGAATACAGATGCTTAGATTACAGTTATCTGAGCTCAATCAAACATGTTGATTTAATATTGTGACATCATAATAGTTATCATTTCTTTTGTCTTCATTAGCAGAATACAAGCGATGTAATTGTGGAAATAATTACGAAGTCACTCCAGATTGTTGAATAATTCTTTGTTCTATATGCTCACTGGCACTTTTTTAGTTTAAGATTAAGATGTCTTAGCACTTGCTCCTAACTGTTAACAAGTTAGTTAGTAGGTATGTCCAGTATGAGTATTTCTGCTATCAGGCTTAGTACAGTAAACAATATCACTTACACTTCAGCATGTAACAAATTAAGAAAAAGACGATTTCCTGCTACCCAACACATTTTGTGGTATCAGTTATTTTAAATCTTCAAAAAAATCAGACAAAAACATTACTTAATTCAATTCACTTTTTTGTATTTCCAACCTGTCACATATTACATACAAATAAACAATACAATTTATAAGTGCATTTATTGTGTTAAGTTCAGTTAAATAACTTTAAATGGTCTTCATGCAATTATTAATGCTTTATGTACTTACATGTCTTGTTGGGAGGTCACAAATTCAATTGCAAACCTTTTTACAGTTGCTGAACACTGCTGAAGGTTATTCCAGTGAATCGCCAGCCACATCACTGCAGAGTTATTATCCTTAACAAAAGCATCTACAATCCCTCCCAACTCTGGATCTAAATTTTTTTACAATTTAGTACTTTGTTACATCGCCAAACAGTAAATTCATCAACAAGAACGTATGGAAACTGCATAAGAGTCGAGGCAAGTGTGATTGCACATTTAATAAAAAAAACATTTTGCAAGAATAAGAACTCACTTTGCACTGTCACGGCATTTATGAAGCAAACAAGACTCTTCTCTGATCTATGCTTTGTTACAATTTGCAGAAGCTTTGTATAAGTTTCAATACTTGCACGCAATTTTTTTGGCGTTTCTCAATTTTTCGTAAATCTTCTATAAAAGCTACAAAAATATCATCTTTTCCATAAAAGAAAATTTCAAAAAATGTTATATACTAATAACAAAATTTAAGTTGTGTCATATTTAACTGGTGTTCAAATACTTAGTCAAGTATTTGCAATCTTCCAGTATCTGACTTGATTATTTAGTTTTATGCAATAAGCATAGTCAATAAAATTTAGTCAATCAACATCAAAATCCACAGACAGTTAAGACTTCAACTATATAAACGAATTGATTACTAAATTAAAATTGTGAGAAAAATAACCACATAAATTCAGTTTACTGTCAACTTCACCAGCTCTCAATGATATAACCGTAATAAGTCTAACACTGCTTATGTTAACATTGCAAAAAAGCGTTTGAAAATAATCACTAAGAAATTCAATAATAATAATAATAATTATAGTAACAATAATAATTGACAGGAATCAATAATGGTTACTAAGAAATAAGTACATTAAATAGCTGTATTCATAGATAAGTATATAAGTGGACACATGAATATAGCAATGTTTTATGAAGTGTGCTGGTTGTGACCACCAATTACATTCGAGCACTAACTTCCCAATTTCCAGTCATTTTCCATTAAAGTGAGAAAAAGTAAATGGGTCAACACTACCGCAGTGTGTGAGGTTGCACCTTACTATAGAAGCAATAGCTTACCCCAGCCAAATATCTAACAAAGTAGGGATGAAACATTAAATCTTCTTGCATCATATGTCATTTTTGTACCCTTTTATTTTATCCACAAAATATAAACACATTATGTATTTTTACTCTGAGAATTAGTGACATCATCAATGACATTTTAAGCTACTGAAACATACCAAGTCTGAGTGTTTCGTTTAAGTTTTCTCCCTTCCATAATAAATACCACCATAAAAAAATATAAATTACATGTTGAAAACAAAAGCATACCCTTTGAAAGATGATTTGCAGAAATCATAGAATTTGCAATAACAGTGCATTGCTCTGGAGTAAGTACAGATTGGAAAATGTTTTTCAATTCCATTAAATTAAGTTCCTTCTGAAACATCTGTAAAATTGCTTGATCTTAATGTTTCAGTGTATTTTATTACAGGTATTTTTGCCAATGTCAAATCACTTCAAATTTGGCGAAATCATAATTAAAAGTGTTATTAATCGTTATTAAGTGTTATTAAAGTATTAATTACTAATCTTACCTCTTCCTTAGGTAACAAAGGTAAATTTTTCAGCAGTTGTAAAATAACAATTTTGAGAGTTTCATTATCTTCTTCTGATATTGCTATATAGTGAATTAAGGCAAGTCGCTGAATTAACTTGTCATCTGCACCTGGAACGCTAAACACAAAATGTCTGCTATTTTTACCTTGTTAGAAACACCTGCATTTGTGGTCAGCTTGTTTTATCCATCATTTTTTCAGTTAAAGTCTGATTTAACTTACAGATTCTCCAAAAACCATTCAATGCCGAAAGATGCATTTCCTGCAGAGCGCAGGGAATTGTATTTCCTAATAATCCAGAAAAGTGATTTGTTTTCAGAACCAAAAAATCCTTTTATCACTCCATGAAGAAATGGAATTCCTAAAAAAAAAGAAATGCATTTACATGAAAAAATCGTAATAATAATGAATGAATGATGAAATTCAAAGCAACACTAGTTATAACTTATAACGCGTAAAATGTTGGTAATAAATAAACTCAATTTAATCTTCTACTAGTGCGATTATTACAACTATTTAAAGTAGTTCAACAATCATAATTTAAAATGTTTAAAAGCAGTTTTCATTGTTAACAAGACTATCTATGTATTGGCTTTGTATTACGCATTTACTGCATGTTATGTTTAAGGCTTTGCTAATTGTACGTACACATCCTTTATTAAGTTCAAGCACATCCAAGCCCTATAGTTTATACAAGCAATATCAGAAATACTTTATAAAACAGATATTTTTCAGTGCGTTCTGTAGTTATTGAAATGCCATTGGAACAAATAATACGTAGTAGGAATTAGGAAAGACGATTTGTAACTATGGCATTAAATAAACACACAAATTAGAAATGACCACTCTGTTCAATTTGCACAATCCACACCACCACAAACTCTGAGGTAATCTCTGTTTACCGCAACTTACTTAACAATTGGATGGCATCCAGAAAAAAATAATTCCAATTTTTCACCAGGGAACTTTGCAGAGCTTGTACCAATAAAAAGGCATCACTCTGCTCTTGTGACTTTTTACTCTGGATAGGTACACCTGCAAAGCATAACTTGCAACAATAAAGTTTACAGAACCTGCAGACCATTGCAGCAACAAACTGGAATTAAAATATTTTATTTTAAAATAATGTACATTATTACATTTAATGCAATTTTGTTTTGTCAGCCTTTTGACAAGAAGGTTAACATCATCCTTTGAAAGAGCATCTTCCAACAATGGAAGCAAGAGGCACAATTTTTCTTTGTTGTTCATTCCTGTGCAATGATTAATAACCATACAAAATAGACGAATTTGATTAATTTTTCAAAGCAAATAAGCCACACTTTACTGACATAGTGACATTGGTTATGCAGGTTTCACTAACATGTAACTATGCAACTTACTTTTTGCTCCATTACAAGAAGAGCAAGAAACAGGAAAGATCCACTTTTCTTTAATGTTGTGATGTTCACTCTCTTAGCAATCACTTCAGCACACAATTTCAATTTTTACTTGTTCAATATATGCATAAGTTTAGACAAACTATAAACATACCAATGATGGTTATTTGACTGATAACCAAAATGTATCTTTTAAAACAATTTTCATTATTTTACCGAAATAGGCATTTGAAGTACAACAAGTTGTAGTGGACCCTTGCATTACCTATCAAGCAAAGAAACGTTATGCAATAAAGCTTTGGTTAGGATCATATCATAGCCTTTCGCATCATTGGCTGCTGATGAGTTCGGCAGCAAGCGCATATCTTACACAGTTGCATATACAACTACAATGACACATTAACGGTGATGGTGATTGCCTCTCCCCAACGTTGATTTGAGAGCAAATGCTTGCCCAGGACATTTATTTTGAGTACAACAGCTAGAGCTGATGAAGGCTGCAGAGCTATCAATTAGGTGGCTTGCTCAAAGGGACACCCTGAGAAACAAACTTACATTCATACGCACGTTGTAACTGCGAGACAGTGTGCTTTTCCACTGCGCTGCCGGGGCCGACCTTGGATGGCATAGATCAGGGCTACTCAACTATTTTTAGCAAAGGTCCAGTTACAAAAGTTAAAAATTTGCCTAGGTCCGTTATAACTCTCATGAAATAATTTACAGTTATACAAATGTAATACGGTATATACAAATGCAAATTATTGTTAGTCTGGAGCTGAACAGAAGTAATAAAAACACTGCACTTTGTTCCTGTACATCTGCAAAATGAAACTGTAACTTGTTTTTGCCCTTTGCATTTTACTCGCCCTTTTGTTTTTTCCGTGGTTGCATTGTGACGTCAACTGGGCTTGTTTGATTTGTTTGAAATTGTGATATTGTCTGCTGTTTTTTTGTTTTTGCAAATCAACGATAATGGATTTGGTTTTGTTAAAAAACTGGTGTCCTTTATGGGTTGCAATTAGCGCCTTGCTGATGATGGACTTTACCCAGAAACAGCGCTGTCGAAGGCTACATCTCCTTAGTGGTCTTTTTATAAATTTGTGTAAACATTGTTTTATCAACAAAAGATGGCGCAAAACGCCGGCTGCCCCGATTGACAAACGACCTATTAAAAAAAACCACTAGAAGACTAGTTTGAGCTACCACTTACACACTCGCTGATTAATTGAATAAACAGGAATAACAAAACTAATGATGAATGATTTCATTTGCGTAAATACTGAGACAGATAAGGTCCGGATTCAACACTGAAAAGGTCCACATTCGGACCGCGGTCCGCCAGTTGAGTAGCCCTGGCATAGATATCAAGAAAGAGGTTATTTACAAATTCAAATAAGTTTGTTTTCGAGAATTACACCACAATCCACAGACGGTTCAATAGTTTTTGCAGGAACTTGAATCTGATTACTGAAACGTTGCTGATTTTACGTCAGTTTGCTTATTAAACAAAGACGATAATTTATAAAGATTCCAGGGCTGAAAATATGAAATAAAACATTTTATGAAAAGAAATAATAAAGGCGTTTCTTTGTTTAATCATTTGATTAGTTGAATGACTTGACATTCATTACAGAGGTAATCTATCGAATATCTATTGAAATAAGGACAGCTGCGGATAAAATCTCGAGTCACTTTCAAATTAAATTGAGTGAATTGCAAGCAGCTGCAAAGAAAAGGCTTTGAGAAAACAGTCCGATAAATTTTTGGACAAGTTTTTTGAAGAAGGTATACAAATTTTTACAAATATGCTGCAAAGAGTTATTTCACTTCTTAAAAGCAGTTTTTCTTGAAAAAAAAATGCTTCAAAGAAAAGCACAAAAACCAGCCAACTTCAACTGAAATTTGACGAGTCCCATTCAAGTTGCCTGTAGTTGCATGAAAACAAAACTGTAATGTTTGTCAAAGAAAGTCCCAGTAGCAGAGTTTTGCACTCTACTGGAGGCTACGGAATATTGTAGGCTAAAACAACGATAACCCTGATACTATCACGTCATAAATGCATTTTAAATTCACCATGGCCAAAAACATGCAATAAAATGAAATCAACTGTAACAAGAATATTAAAAAACTTGTCTTGTCCTTCTACAATCTACATTATCTACAACAAGATTAGTAACTTACCGTACTACGTCTTTTGCTCCACACAGTCAATTGCTAAAATTAAATGGGTCTATATTCTAGTGCAAAAGTGTTTAACAAACTGACATCAACTTGTACACAAATCATAAATGCAGCACGTGGTTGTACACTTTCGCACTCAAGCCAAACTAACTAAAATACAGTAATCTACCGACATAATCCGATATGAGAGTGTAGTTTCGTGGTACGGGATTACCCAAAGGTATTACCTTCAAGAATACCATTTTAATTACAGTAAACTGTAAGGTTGGATAAACTTAGGATTTTAAGCGAGCGGATTTCAAGAATAACTAAGATAAAATATGCTCGTTAAAAATCCTTGTTTGGATCCAGCTCAAGATCGGTGCAATGAAACCTCGTTTGCCTTTAACGACACAATGTACAATTGCATAATTAGCGTTGAAAAATTTAAATTCATCATTGCGCATGTTTATTTAAATACAGTACAATGTACAATTGTACATGCTTATTCGTCGTTATATTTGAAAAGTATTGTTTGTGTTTATTTGTGAAACACAAATAAGCCGTGCCTAAGGTTTCGTAAATTCTGTTAAATTTACGAATCTTAAGCTGTTTTGTTCTCGAGAATATGAACTACGCTTTGGAATATGAGAAATATTTCACGCATCTAAGAACAATTTTTCGCTACAGCTGGGCAAAAATTAAACGATTAAACTGTCGTTCCTTCTTCCGCTAATTTACTTCGAGAGAGTTCCTTTAGTGCGAGCGCTGCATGCACTGATTAATTATTATTATTCCGTTTACCCGTTTCTGTACAACTTCATTATGTTCCTCGCGTTTTTCATTAGCTTATTCAAAAGCGGGGCGATTGCGTCTCCACACATCTACCATGTCATCAGTCATCTCATAATTGAGTTAATTGGAGCCATATTTTTTGAAACATATTTTTCATCGTTGTATTTTCTTTTTTCCATTTTGTTTAATACACTTGAAGGTTATGCAAAGAGGAAACAAGAACAATCAAGTGAAGGTGCTGTGAAGGCGTATTAAACCGCAGTAGCGTAGCCATGCTGTTACTGAGGTCGCGCCCTCAAACCACGCTAGGCGAACACCTAAACACAATAAAAAAAGAGACATTTACCTATTCTCCCCCATTCTCTTCAACAAACTAAAATTAGTTATTTTCATTCAGTTTTAATGTAGTCTCAACTCTCAACTCGACGTAATGTCCTGCCACCTTATAAGCTTACTGAGCGCCAAAAGCCGAAGTAAAAACGCTTGTAATGTGATGGCGGCATAAAAGTCAACGCCGATAGAACTTTTTTTTCGAATTCAGGACTTAACTGAATCGATGAGTACTCTCTTGTCGCAAAGATTCTGAGACCAGTTCAAGCTACACTTCACAGACTCATTAATTTCTACCACCGAAGATGCGATATAAACGCATGAAAGTAAATAGTTGTTCAACTGTCTATGCTAAACAAAAACATGAATAATGCAAGCCGACTATAGTTTATTTCATTTTTTACATTTAGCTTAGAGTAAAGTTTACTGACCCAGTGGTCGTTTGCCTCTATACTGGCCGCTGTTGACGAGCTGATCCAGGGTTGCTATAAACGTTTATTCAACTATCTGTGCGTTGATTTATACGTGAGCATATTTTTACTTTAAACACGTAGTCTTTCTTTACCTTATACGCTAAAGCTTTGTAATTCATAGTTGAACAACTCTTCATCAAACTAAAACTAGTTATTTACATTCACTTTTAATGTAATCTCAACTGGACGTAATGTCCTGCCACCTTACTACTACTGGCCTAATGAGTGCTGAAGTACATAAGCCTGTAATGTGATGGCGGCATAAAAGGCTACGCCTGTGGAACTGTTTTTTTCAATTCGGGAGTTTACCAAATCGATGAGTTCTCTCCTGTTTTCGTTACGTAGCTTGTTTTGGAAGGTTTTGTTTCCTGAAGCGATATTTGCAGGCGCGGTGATTTCATACGTCATACAACACAACAACTCTTTCCAAGTCGATCTGCTCTTCAAAAGAGTAGCCTATCACTTTTATTCTGTTGAGACAAAGGTCTCAAATGCTTTTTGAAACACAATAGTTCGTAGGAAAATGAGCGATAGATATATTACTGTAAGCCTATAATAATCTATAGTGTCGAAGCAGAACCGGAAGTTGCACAACCATCGTTGCATTTTGTCCAAACACGTTTGTCGCGTAATACATTGAAAAGATGGACAAGCAACTGCAAACTTTCGTCAGGCCTGCAATAGCTACAAAAGCAACAAAATTGGCAATGTGGACTGCACCCACCCCGTGATGTCGTTAATAACGCATAATAATTGATAACTTATATTTACTAGTTTACCTTGTAGTACAAAGTACTATGAGTTTATGACACTTTCCAGTGTTTCGATATGATGTAAAGTACCTTATTGTCTAAATCATACGTGTCAAACTCACGGCCAGCTTTACAATAAAACTTGGCCCGCAATGCTATTTTATACATTGAACTATTTCCGGCCCTCGAGATCATTGTACAGTATAACTTATTTTTTTCAAGCAAGAAACAAGATAATAACAAATCGCACAATACAGCAGCACAGCAGTTGCCCCATCATACGATAGAATAAATCGATTTATTCTAACGCTCGTAATCTGGGCTGCTTTTTTCTTTATTGTTTGTTAATTCTTTAATGCTTTTGCAAGGAGATGAAGGAAAAAAATGATGTAAGAGAAGAATAATCAAAAATAGCACAGTCAAAAATCGTCAAAAACATCAAAAATTTAGTGTTGTTTCGCTGCCTGTTCCAATTCATGTACTCGTGTCACGAAACGTTCAATCAAGTTTTATCCTTACGGCCCGCGGCGTTAAATAAGTTTTGAGTTTTGGCCCCTGGTGCGATTGAGTTTGACACCCCTGGTCTAAATGCATTAATTCTATTTTTGTAGCAACGAGTCCGATATGACGTTGGTAAGGATACTTTACTCTTACGAATTCGACACACGTCCCTGACGTGCTGTACTGCTTTTCTGTTTCCTTTTCTACTTAGAGAAAACGGAAGCTAAAACACTTTTATCTATTAATGTATTGCCAAACAGCGTACAAGACAAAAAGAAGAAGTTAGATAAAATTTATAGGATTAGTTTATTTACAAAAATTGGTTTTCATCAGTCAAAGAGGAATCGCAAAAAAGAACAGAAGTAGAACTCCGTAATCAGAAAGCATAGAGGAATATTTTTCTAGATGGAATTTACTTAGGCCTATAACTGATTGATGATCCTTTGCAAGAGAATGTTCTTAAGCTTAAATGAAAAAATCTCTGGGAACGTGCGATAATTGTAAAACTACATAGGCTACAATACGAGCAAATATTCTTGAAATATCTTGAATGCAAAAATTTGTTGCAAAACAACAGACTACTACGATTAACGAACTATTGCTGGAATAACTAAAGCACAAATCGATTTTAACCACAGTACTCGAAAATCAGACAACGGTGATCATACAGGCTACATAATGCTTAATTAAAAAGAATACATGAACATTATGACACATTTTGAACTCAATCATGAGATAAACAAGGCAGATTGAAGGAAAAGCAGAACCACTACGATAAGATAATCTAATAAGCTTTTTTATCTGGATTTGAAAGTACTCAATAAAAATAAAGGTGAGTCGTATTTATAAAAACCAGAAGAAGGGTAAAAGAAACAAAATGGGTGGAGTTTTTCAGCTGTTGTAGCTTTGCCATTCATAATATTATAGTTTGTATTTATCTTTGGGATCATTCGCTCATTTCCACGGATATCTTGAACAGATGAGCTCCGTGTTTAATCTTCAAATTTTCCGGAAGATTCTGACACCAGTCGCTGTCTACGTCATCATCATATTTCATAGCCACGTATGCTTGAAGGTTGTCTCTTAAACTGACAAAACACGATAAAACTTTGGATGAAAATTTGAAAACTGGAAAAACCCTCAGAGAAGGTACCCTTAGATAAGTATCATGCATGCATACTTCTGCCAAGGCAGTTCATAACTTTCATGTGAAATTGTCAGAAATACAGCATTGTCCTGCAGAAATACTTTACCCTATGTTGGAGAGGTGCCCAATATACATATAGCCTACATCATACAGTCGACCAGTCGATCGCAAAATTAGTATGAGTAAGTATGTCGCTGCATTTCAAAACAAATATAACAAACAGTTTTTGAGCAATGTTGCTATTAGGCAGACAGACAAACGGGCAAATATAACCTCCTTCGCAGAAGTAATCAACAACGTAATTAATTCTAGGTAAGTAAACTGGTTATAGTCAGAGGTGGGCGGTCGGTACTTCGAAAGTACCCTCGGTAACGGTACTCGGTACTATTTTAAAAAAGTAGTTCAGTACTTTGTCGGTTCTCGGTACCGGTACTGTTCGTGTAAAAGACGCTGCTGCTACAAATGCAATGTTTGCCGCAATTATGTCCCCGGTTCAAATTACTTCAGGTCAAAACATATGTGACGTTAATCGCTTGCAATTTTACTTGACATTTCTAGATTTAAAAAGATCCACAAATGGTAAAATTAGTATGAAGGATTAATTAATATGTATTTTTGAAAATATACTTATTAAAATCTTGAAATTATCACTTGAAAAGTACCGAGTACCGGGACCGATTGAAACTTCTTGAAAAAAGTAACTCGGTACAGAGATTCGGTATTTTTTTTCAAAAGTACTGACGGTACCGGTGTCGTTACTGAAAAAGTACCGCGATACAGTAATTCGGTACTATAGTACCGCGGTACTGCCCACCTATGGTTATAGCAATGGTACTGCAGCACAGCCAAATAATTCAAAAACAAGTTTGGTCTACAACAAATTGTTATAGTAAGTTTGGAAAAACAAACCTTGATTCTGGAGACAAGCTTTGTTTGATCAAAATCAATGAATTCAGTTCAAACTGCAACTGTGGTATGTTGATACGGTCCAAAGATTTTTTAACAACTTCTACGTTTGGTGTTTCTACTTGGTTAACTGAAATCAGAAAAGATGTCATAATCCAAAAGACAAAAAAAACGACTTTTACTGCATCACCTCCAGTATTGACGATTTGGTAAAAATGTAATAGAATCTGTGACGGGCAGTGTCACATAAATATCCCATACCTCGAAATTGCTTTTTTTCGATGGATACATTTAGACATTTTCTTTTAATTTTAACATACGTTTGGATGACCGTACGTGCTCATAATTGAATCGTTTTCGCGTGCGAGTGCTAGCAGGAAGGTCGTTTTAAGTTTTTCATGTGCCGAACGTTCAAGCTTAATTTTTGTTGGCGTTTATACTCTGTGTTGCCTTGGACAAGCAGCTTTCTACAGGAGTTGGGCAGCTTGCAAGAAGTCATATTTTAGCTTCAACCATCACATACCTTATGGGCCTCAAATCTAAATTACCAACAAATGTTTCACTTTGAAAACTATCCACGGCACAGTTTAAACTTTAAAGAATAACATATGAATAGCAAGCGCTAGAATGGCATTTTTACTGGCCATGAAGCTATAATTACGAAAATAGCATTGGCAACACATAGCCGACGTTTATAGCAATTATAACCAACGCACCGATGTTAGCAAATGGATCCTGGCCAGTAGCCACAAAGCGAACAGATCTTTGCCAGGATAAACTTTCGAACAAAGCCAGTGTGTGGCGCAGCTGAGCAGTTCTCGGTATCATGGCAGCCTCATCTGATGGCAGAAGTAGGTCCTCGGTGACGTAATTTGTTAGTAGCTGGTCTGGATTGCTGCCAGCCTATAAATATTCTGTTAATTCTGGTAATTTATAGCGGACAACGACGCTTAATATATTATAAATCTCTGAAAAAAGCATGGGGATGTAAGGCAATTTAAAGAAAAATCTTGAAATATTCAAAAATGATAAATAAAAGTTATTCTTTTAATTTGCCCCACGTAGCTACTCTGATATTGTATTTTAAAATCATGGGGACAAATAACAGCATTTAGAGAAAACTCTTACTTTGGCAAGATAGCTGATCACAAGGGTAAGAGTACGAACACCTTCGCATATGTCCGGGAGACGAGCTTTTTGCATCATGTCGTCAAGCTTTTGGACAATTTTAAGAATCACAAACGACTAAAAAAAAAAAAGTAGAGTTATGCTTCAGAAACCCTGCAACATTGCTCATTTGTTGTGCAGAATTTGGTTGGAAGAAATAATTATCAACAAATACATAGTACGTTCATTTGCTTCTCATCTAGAATAAAATTCAGTTACAGATTAGTATGTCAGTGTGCAACTTCTACCTGCTCCACGTTGTTTTGCATTTCTTCACATTCCTTTTCAATGCCCGTGTCTTGTAAGTACTCCATGCAAGGCAACGTCTAAAACACGTGACTTGTCAACAGCGTACTAAACTAACCACAAAACTACGGCGTTATTATTATCACCACAAACTCACCTCTTTCTTTAAAAGCTTCTTATTCAAGATAAACTTGTCAAGAATCTGAAATTGATTAAAAGCTTACTCAACGCAAAAGAAAGGTATTGAGTTTACTTTAAAACCAATAACCATGTTTTGTTTAGCCACAAACATTTTTAGTAAAAGACACAATATTCATTTTTCCTGTAGGATTTTTAGATTATACCTACAGTGTGACAACTGCTAAAAGAGGTTTCATTAAATATTCAATAAAAATTATTAGTTACCTGCTTTTCCAATGCTGGCACGCGATAAGCGATACGATGTTTGATGCCAGTCTCACCCCTGGTGACTTCGTATTCTGCGTTGGCCAAAATCAGTGGCAACAGACTGCGATCGTCGTCGATGCAAATCAAGTCGTTTATTCTCATGTCCGGAATTGACACTTCTTTAAACCTGTCACAGTACACCATCCAAATATACAGTAAATAAGAAATGCAAAAAAATGGGCAAGCTAGTTTCTGTTAAATAGCGTATGGATAGGAAAAATTTTACATGCCACGCTTTCAAAGTACTACACAAAAAAGCAACAGGTTGTTGTTTATCAAAAGGTTGTGCAAAATTTGTGAAAAATAAACATACGAAGGAGTCGGAGTTATCAAGTTCCTGCACTTCAACAGAAGGTGATTTTGTTTCTCCACAACGTATTCGGTTAACGCAAGCGCACATCTTCCTCGTCCAGCTTTGCTTGGAACAAGCATCGATATTGGGCTCTTAAAGCTTAGTTCTTCTTCAAAGTATTGTTGGGGAATTCCGTGAGCATTTGATTTGGCAAAGTTTCTCTTAAGCTTAATAGAGTATCAAATCCCAGATTAAGTTATGATGCTTATACTTGTGAAACGGATCGGTCAAAGTTCTGAATTACAAAGTAGAATGATTTGGTACATGGTACATTATCACATAGGCAAAACTTAGTACAATTTAATAGTATATTTCTATTCAATTGTACAATAGTATGTCAAATATTTATAAGCCTAAATGCCAAGGTAAAATAATACTTTTTATTAAGAATTTATTTTATGTTTCAGACACAAAAATGCATATGTTAAGAAAATGACATTATATAGAAATGAAGGTATCAGCGCTTGCAACAATTTTTGTGAAATAACATGTCGACAATAGAAATAAAACCACTTTCTTACCAGACCCCAAATGCCAAAGTAAAATTGAAATTGAAAATCTTCCCCAATATTGTTATCATAACAGTAGTCTTGCAAGGTCATAACATCCATATCAGCCATATCGACTTTATGCTTGAACCTTATTCATACCGTAAAATAAATCAATTTTACTATTTCAAAAGGGTATAAAATATACAAGTGTGCATAGCAATAAGCTTTGTAAAAGTTTGACACAAGAATGCACAATAAAATAATTCAGACATTTACAATTTTCATAACAATATAACAAAGTTATTGTAAAGTATTTCTCCACATTACCTTTGTATAAGTGCTGCTTGTATACTAATTATAGCTGGCAGATGTTGCACAGCTGACAAGTCTGTTTCATTCAAAATTGCTTTTAAAACTGAACCATCATCTGAAAAACGTACGGTATTTTTTCACATTTATACAACTTAGAAACATACATGCAGTATACAATTATATGATGTCACTATACCAATTGTTTATATCAGTATAGCCTTTAGTATCACACCTTTTTCTCCTGACACCATTCCTTCAAGCCTCTGTCTCAAGTGTTCAACAGTGACATGAGCCTGAAATCGCCAAAGAGATGGTGAATGAAATGAAACTTGATCATCTTCGTCCAACAAAGAATCTACTTTTCCATCCTCTGACATTTCATAAACCATGCTAGCAAATGTATGAAGTGTGCTTAACTTTTATATAATTAATAGTTTTGCATATAGTTGATATGCCATTGTCACAACAGAAAAATTGAGACTGCTACAATTGGTACAATTTTCCTGAGAATTTTTATTTGCTTATCATGGTGAAAACAAACCATTCTAGATTATTCTGTCTCCGTGATGACAAGCACAACTTGCGAGCTTCATCAATTTTTTCATCACTCTGGATAAAAACGGATGCTAAGTATTGACGATGAAACTCGATTTCCCAATTCTTCCTTGCCTCCATGGACTTAAAATGTGCCTGTGGAGGCTTCCGTATCTACATAACCAATGTTATAGTTTTTGTGTAGTAGACTAAATATGCAAACTTGTTGATGACACAAACGCACTTTCAAACATGCTACTTGTTTCCACTACCACGAGATCATTCCATAAATTTTTTATGCTTACTTGGGTATTTCGCACCACTTTTGCCACTTGATGAAGAAATAAAATTGCATCTTCAATACTTTTTCCGAGACAGTCACAAAACTGGTTAAGGTCCTTTTGTAAGTGACAAAATAGGAATTCCTGAGTTTCTTCTGAAGATTTCAATTCTAAGATTCTGAAAAAAACACAATATAAACCATTGTTATTTAAAAAAAATCAAGCTTACACTTTGAAGAAGTTATGTCTATTGCCTTTTATATTTGAACAAATTTATTGTAATATAGATATATATTAAAACATACCTGGTTAAATAATTGTCATTTGCAGCTGCATAGACCAAAGCACTATGCAAGAACATCCTCATTACACAAACAGACAGTCGACTTGAACTTCGCTCAGGAACAGCAGATGAAGAGCGATCCTTTGCACTTCCAAGCAAATAACCAGCCTGGGAAATTTCTGTGACTTCCCCAGCAACATTGTCAGGTTGCAAAGTTGTGCTTCCTTTAACCCCTCCAATAGCTTTTTTGCATTCAGGACAAATACCTTCATCATTAGGGTTGGTACAGTCTCCAATGAAGTAAACATGACCATTTGGGCATAGGTAAGATTTTGGAGGTTTACCATATTGTTCAACTAATGCAGCAACAACATCCTTCACTTCAAAATAAGATGACTGAGGCATCGTGGGTAAAAATGAGTTTTGAATTGTTTGTGGATTGGTGATCAATTCAGCAAAGTCCACCAGCAGTGAGGATGAACTGAAGTGAATGCACGAACCAATCAACTCAACCAACTCTATAAGAGCATGAAACATGTTATCTCCAATGTTTCCTATCTGTGATGGCAGAAATTTGTTTAGTGCAAGAGCTTTGTAGTGATTCACTAAACTTGATGGAATGTTTGGAACATTTTCAAAATCTTCAAGCAAGTTTGTGAAGAATGTGTTTCTAATAATTGCTATTTCCAAGTTTTGAGATGACCTTGTCCAGGTTAGTACACTATGCATCACTGAAACAGCAGTATCTGTAGACGACTTTGCTTTTTCACAAAGACTTTCGATAATGAGTTTAAATGATTCTATTTTATCCACAGACAAAAGTAAATTTTGTGTTGATGCATATTCTGGCCCAATAGCATAAAGTAAAGTGCTGGGAGAGGTGTCTTGTTCAAAATATTCCAGTTTAAGATCACCTGGGATCAGATCCCGAAACTCTTCAGATTGATTAAGCTGGGAGAAAGTGTTCAGCCCGTAGCGCCGGCATAAGATTTTTACAAAATACTGCCTTGCTACAGAAAGATCGTGATTTTCACACAAGTGACACAAATCAAGCAATGAAGCATTTTGCTTTGTATCGATCTCACTCTCGTCTACTGAATAATGGCAACGGTAAAAGTGTTCTGTTGCCTGCTTTATCAGAAATCTCATCTTGGCAATTGCATTCAAAACATCTACTTGTGCAAAGCATTTGTCACTATTGAGAAATTCTTCAATATCTGCAATCAAATAGCTATTTACATCAGTTCTGTGGTTAAAACCTTGTAATGGGGCTTCAAGGCCAGAAAACCTGTTCTGCAACGAATCTTCAATGCAGCGAATATAAATCATCATTAGTTCTTGTCTATTGCTAAGTATTTGATCCTGTTTTTGGAAATGGGTTTCAAGAATAGACTGTGTTTTCTCCGGGTTGTATCTCAGCAGTAATTGCAGTATGAATGATCGAACGGTGGGAGTTTTATCAAACATTTCTGTTTCCACTTCCAGCGGTGTCATTGTTCTTGTTGCCTCTTCACAGATGACTAAATTCTGGAGCACTTCGGTAACATCTTTACTGACATCATTATCTGATGAGGAGCCTGGAGCAGGAAAGCAAAGATTTGACAGATACTCAAGAAAGAAGCTAGTGCAGTTGGCTTTAAATGCGTTCATGTGTACAATTTGCTCCGCAGATAACTGGGTTGGTGAAATAGGAAAATCTTCTGGAAAACACTGGTGACAAATTGGGCATTCTCTAATATTGGCATTAGCAGTCAGTTTAATACAGTTAAGGCAAAAAAAGTGCTTACACGGTAACACCACTGGTTTAACTGCTTTTGCCTTGCTACATAGTTTGCATTTCAAGTCATTCCAAGAAAGCAAGTGCTTATGATAAATAAAATTCTTGCATCCTCTTAAGGTATCAATTACAATTTTGAGGAACTTAGCATCTCCCAAACCACTTATTTTTGCTCCTTTTGACAACCTTCTTGCTGATGGTGCAAGGGTCTGAAGGTATTTGTTAAACAGTTCACTTTCTAATCCATCTGGAACCAGCGTTTTAAGGAATAGCTCAATGAAAGCCATTGATTTTCTTTTACTTTCCATTTTGATACAAATTGCTTGGACATGGTCTGTTATTGCTGAACTTTGTACAAAAGCAATGTCAGTATTAATCACAATTTTAACAAGATCTCTCCATTTAGAGTAATAATCTTTTTCTGAAAGCTTTTGAATGTTTGCTTCTAGGCTTTGAAGAATGGCATCAAAAGCAAATAAATGCAAAACAAAATCATCACATTTTCTCTGTTCAGCAAGCCAATTTTCCATGTTTTTTTCATTAAGGATATCTGGAAACATTCCAACAAATATGGAGAATTGATTGAGTTGGCATGATGATGCCATAAAACTGGCGTAAATACTTGCTATCATGTTGTTTCCTCCAAGTAAGTTCAACTTTTGTTTGGATTTAAATATTGCAAGCAGAGCTTCAGTAATTAAATTCATTTCAGCCATATCATCATGATCACTTTTGTATTTTAAGTTAACCAAATCATGAGCATAGCAATGAAGGAAGTGCATGGGTTTATTTTCAAGTAAATCGGCAACCACATTGTTTATAGAAAAATTTTCAACTTTAGTATAGAAGGTGGCATGGTTCTCTGCATTATGCATGCATAACCAGTGCTTGGTGAACAACTCAGTAATCTGCCGACTGAATGGAAATTTGCATTTGAAGCCAAGTTTGTTGTAAATTTCAAATTCACTAGCAGTGTGGAATGTCTCATTAAACTTAAAATTGCAAGCATCATCGCTGTTAAACATTCTCAACCAGAAATCAGCCAAATGAGGATCAACTTGTTCATCACAAATCAGATCAAGATTATCATCTTCATCAATGATACTCACAATTTTTGCCATTGCTACAGTAACCATCTTTTTCAATCGCAACCACAGAGTTTTACCAAAAGTTCCACCTTCTTGCAAGGCTTCATGTGAGCAAGCTTCTGTGTGTTGCCAAGATGTACCACAACCAAGTGCAACTTCATGGTTTTGAATTGCTTTTACAATGCGCTCAAAAAAAATCTTCAAAAATGGAACTGTGATCATTGTATTTCCTGTGCAAAGATGGTGCATAATTTTTACTCTGTTTCGCTTCCCTAAGTCACCAGTTCCATCAGACTGAATCTTGTTTGTCAGCTTGATCATAGCACTAGGTATGCTATTACATATTAAAGCTTTTGGATCAATAAGATAATCAGGATCTCGAAGTTTGCAAGACGAGGTTGAAGGCTGAAGGCTTGCTTTGCTTTCCTTAAGCACTTCACTCATTGTTTTGTTCCAAAACTTGCTGACATGTCCTATGTAGTCAGCCGACATGCGTAATTCATCAATGTACACAGACTGACAATCAGAACTACAGAAACTGTATAGAGAATTGTTTGGACTTGTTCCACATGTTCGTTCCATGGTGTATAAGAAGGCAATTACAATACCACATGATGTTTTGTCTTTGCTTGGCCAACTTGCTTGAATTAAATTTTTGACAGTGTATCTTGCACAGGAAATAAGTTTTCCATTGCGCTGTGCTTGAGGGCATTGTATGAGTAGTATTGCATTTCTATTTTCACTGTTTTGTTCCGTGGCAAATTTCAGAAACAAGCGGACCTTTTGACTGTATTCCTCTTGTGTCTGAAACTGCTGTAAAGTTACGAGCTTTACAGAGCTTTCAAACATACCAAGCTCTGATTCTAATTTCTGTCGATCTTGTTCTGACATAATCTGTGAAAAGGAAATAATTTCGTACATCAATGGGTAGTCAAATACCGTGTCTTGGTCTAATATTCTGTGAAAGAAAGAAAAAAGGTTGTCATGACTTTGATCATGCAAATACTTTTCTGTTAGCTTCGCTGCCTCTTTATAAACTTTAGATGTAGAAAGCCTAAACACCGAATCAAGAGTAGCAGTATTTAGCAGTTTTCTTTTTGCTTCATCATAAATATTAACTTGAATTTTCTGTGCCTCTGAATGTTGGTCTTTTTTCTTGCAAGAATCAATGACAGAAAGCAGTGCTGCAGCTGCACTGTCTCTTGTGTAGCCAACAAAGCTGTCTTTTGCAACAAACTGCTTCATTGATTGACGAAGATGAAGAGGAGTAAGCATTTCTGCAAATGAGTTTACCCAATCATCCAATCGGCCTGCAATTCCTTCCTGATCTCCAGACAATATACTATCAGTAGTAAAAATGTACTTTTCCAGTCTGTTGATCAATGGAATCGGAAACTGATCATAAACAACATCTTTATCTTCAATGACTATCAGTCGAAATTCTTTAGCAACACGACACTTGACTCTGTGTCCACCAAGCCCTAAGTCCACGTATCGCTGCCCAGCAAAAGTCACATAGTGTTGATTCAAAGCATCATATAAAGATTCATACAAATCACGAAGGTTGAGCAACACAACTGTGCAGCCAGACTCCATGCACATTTTAATCTTGTTAATGTTGCGACACAATTCTGTGTAATCATTGTCTTGTGGAAAACTGGAGCCAAATATGACTTGAAATTTGCTGCAATCCACAATTTTGTTTAAAAGACCCATGGCTGTGAATTGATTGCTTAAGAGAAGAAGAAATCTGCTCTCACAGTCATTAACAGAATCCAAGTTGCTTCTAATCATTGACTCCAATGAGAATTTGGGAACTTTCGCATCAGGCCATATGCGTTGAAGATGTTTCAGAAATATATGAACACAGTCAATCTTTCCTCCACTGAAGTTTCGCTTGATTGCGCTGGCAACGTGGTAGTACTCAAGGTCAGTTTCGCTTTTGTTTGCAACAGCAAAAATCATTTTTAGCAAACCGTAGTAATCACGTAAACCAAAAAATTCCTGCTCCTGATTTTCACAAATCTCTAAATATGAAGCAGTAAGAACATCAACAATTTCTCCAATCTCTTTAAACTGTGTTGTTTCTGATGAAAATATCCCTTTGGCTGTTAACTTTAGATCATTTTCGGTTGGGGCACCACGATGGACAAAAATTCCTCGATTCATTTTTGCTGGATCCAATGCCCAGTTTGATATTCCTACAAATCCAACCCTTTTTTGATCATCTCTATTCATAACAAAGGGCTCTTCACTTGTTGCACCACCACCTTCAAGCAATGGATGAAGGACTTTTAGTGGCATTTTTGGCGAGTCTTCAGCAAGCCCCACTTCGTCTAAGACCACAACTGATACAAATTTTTCTGGATCTTGGTTTTTCTGGACTTGTGCACACTGACCAAAAACTGCTTCAATTCCAACTGCATCTGATACAGCACTGCACTGAAAAGACAAAACATGTATTTGCTTCAGACGCTGAAATATAGAACTTTTTGAGCTTGGTCCCTGCATGGCATCAGTGACAATTGTCTTTGCAAGTGATTTTGAACTTCCAGGTTTTCCAATTAAAAACAATGGAATTCTCATTTCAGTGCACATTACCATCATGAAAACGTTTTCCCTAAGTGCTTCATTGCGAGCAATGTTGTCTTCCAATGTAAGTTCCATGATGAAAACAGCCTGACAAGCTGTTATTTCATCCAAGATCGCTTGACTGCTCAGGTTTATTCCTTCACTTCTTAAACAATGACTGATTTTTTCACGATAATTATCACGCTCTTCAAGAGTAACATGATAGCACATGCCAACTGCCTGCAGCAAGGTTCGAACAACTGGATCAAGCGCTGTTTTGTTGTTCTCTTGCTGTATCATTGGAAATAGCCAAGACTGATTATGATAAAACCAAAGAAAACTTGTTAGACAGCGCTCAACATCTCGCAGACTGACAAAGGAGCACTGCTGTCTCTGTTCCCTCATGTATTTTTGGGAGGTAGCCAACACATTTACAGTCAATTGAATAGCTGGTGGTGAATGAAATACTGATCTTGCAGCTGCTGGTTCTTTTAGTTTTGAAACCATTTGCTCAATGTATACTTTCTCAGCATCATTAGTCAACTGACCAAAATCCCAGACCAGTGGTTGCATGCTTGGAGGTAAAGCAATCACTCTGTAAACCAAGCAACGCATTGGAATGCTGCCAAGCTTGTCTGCTGTTTTGTCAGTTTTTACGCGAAATCCTAGTCCAGATTCTTCCATACTTTTAAGGGCATCTTCACTATGCCTCCTATATGGGTTGCAAGCTGCAACAATATTAAGCCCAGTATCATTGAAAGCTTCACCATGCACAGTCTGGTCACATACAAATTCTTTTATTGCATATATTGCTTCTGTTGTATTTGCTTCATCTAAGAAAAGCATGGTTTCTACAGCATGAGTTGTTTTGTTATTTCGAGCTAGGACAACAGCTTTTCTTACTTTCTCTTGAATAATGGGCACTGTAATACCGCCATGTACTTTTACAATAAGCATGTTTTGTACTTGAAGGTTGTTGCCTGCTTTCAGTTTGCTCATAAACTCAATCATTCTGGTCTTCCCACATCCAGTTTCACCCATCACAACAACTGGGATACCACATCTAAACCTCATGTGGATGGCCAACATCTTGAGAACATTGTCTGTGGTTAGTTCATAGGTAGGATCAGGATCATCAATATCTTCTTTAATTCCCATCACTCTACAGAGTGTCGACAGCTTATGTTGCCTCGACAATGCATCAAAGTCTTCATTCAAGTTTACTCTTTGTAGTTTTAATCCCCTCATCAGCTGCTTACGCATAAGGCTGTTTTCCATGACTCGCTTTGTTTTGGGATGAAGTAAATCACCGTTTTGATTTAACTGAAAGTTCACAAAAGTCATAGACATGTGATCTTCATTAAAAAATAGATAAGGATGAACATCTTCCTCCCAATGCCGTCTCAACTGATGAAGCTCAAATACAGAATTTTCTACATCATTTTTTCCAGCATCAGGTAAGCTAAGAGAAGGGGTTGCAAAATCTTGAGACATGCGAATCATAAATCGAACTACAAAATTTTTGAAACCAGACAAACCACTATCTGCACCCACAATTGCTTGATTGCAAAAGAGAGATTGTTCACAATCCAGGAGTTGACAATTTAGGAAGCTAGCAAAGTGCCGAAGCTCCGACCATGTTGGGTCAGAAATGCTTGAATAGCTTAGAAGTGTTTCAATGCAATCTTCTGGTGTTCCAGTGGGTGAGATGTAGGAAAATTTATCCAGACTTTCATTTCTACTGTAGCGGTGCAAGAACTGGTATGGACGCTGATATGTTTCACTTTGAAATTCCACTTCATCCATCAATAAATAATTTTCAATATTTCCATTGAAATTCTGGGAAACTATGGTCTTGGGGGAAATGCAGTGGATGGCAGGAAGCAAACCAAGAAGTTGCTGCTCAAGTGAGACGCCCTAAGATTAATTGTGAGATTCTTTACAATAACATTGAGAATACAATGAAATACTATGTACTGTATAAAGTGTATATGCAGTAACTTAGAGAAATAGTTGAATTACCAGTTGTGCTACCATTGTAATACCCTTGAGCAAGATATGAACATTGTTTGCACCTGTTCAGTGGTCCTGATGAACAGTTGTAAATCCAGGCAATAAATAATATAAAAATAAATAAGAAAAAAAAATTGTGTCAATCATAACTTGTACAACCACAAGCTCAGTAAACGGGCTGGGGCAAGTCTTAGTCGTGCAAAAGCTTTCTTCAGTCTGAGAACAAAGAGCGTGATGTTGTGCTAATTGTTAAAATTAGCCCTTATTCCTACGGAATTCTTGTGCAGATCTGATAAGATTGTAGTACTATTAGCAATTTACTTCGTTTATTTACTATCAAATGCTGTGTTATATTTTTGGTTAGTACGTGTCTCCTTTCTATTACATCTGGATTATGTAAGCTGTTACGATTAAACATGAGGCGTTCATCAGTATAGTTTTGCAGTGATATTAAAAGCATCTCTTTGGATGTGTTCTGAAAGCAGTAATCGTTTTGATTTGAATGAATAATACAACTATATTCATCAACACTGCCAGCTTAGTTAACATACTGTGATGCTCAAATAGTCTTCTAGCGGTTTAATGTCAAAGTTACGAACAATGTATTTAACAATTAAAACCGCACAACAAGTCTTCACATTACCATATGTTAACTATTATTATGGTAATTACACAACATAAAGTTTTCGACTAATTTCTAGCTGAGGTGGTCAAAACTAATTGAAACTTGACGATAGTTGGCTTTGAGTTGGTGTTAGTTGTTGATATGTATTTTAATGGGTATTTTGCTGAGACAAGCAATTTTACTTTGATGTAAATGTTACTCTGATGTTACAAGTTATAAAGTTCTACTGTACCGTCAATTGTCCACAGTTTGAGTCATTAAAAGTTGTAATAATTGAGATCGGTACTTAGTTATTTTGTCAGGATCAGTTGAGTTATTTTGAGTTATTAGAATTTTTGTGTTAAATGAAGTTAACTAACTTCCATTGAAATTGGTAGAAGTAGATACACTGGGTCTCTACTAGACACGAGTTTAGTGCCTACAATATTTATAAAAACGAATAGCATTTCTTGTATAGCAAACTATAATAAGACGTAAAATATAAAATTTCAGCAGCAAATATTACCTTTATACTTTCAGAATTGGTAAATTCAATAAAATAAAAGTGGTTGGGATGCCTTCTCCATAGTGTGCCAAGATTATTCTTGAATGCTCCCAAAATAAGTAAATTGAACATAAACGTGTTGACTCCCTGTTGTACCTGCCATAATAAAAATCAAAGTATTTATACACTCTATAGCAAGTTAAATAAAATTGTTTAGCAATAACTTACAGATGGAGTCACATCAAAGTGGATGAAGTGGGGAGCTCCATTGGATATATCTTCTTTTTCTGGAAGCAGACATTGCATGACATCGTTTTCGTCCAACTGCTTCTCAAGCAATCTAATTGTTCTCTTGTGAAAACTTTGCGGCAAATATGATCGACATCGACTGATGTGCAAAGATTTACCTAAATGTTATGTAATAAACAAAGCAAGCATTTAGATGCACGTGCTGCAAACATCTTTTAAAGTCATTGTTCAAGAACCACGATACCATATTTAATTGGTGGTCAGTAATTGCATGAACATCTGCAGGATCCGATCAATTGTAAAAAAAGCCTTACCCAGGCCAGCTCGTTCAGAAGAAACAACTTGCACTGATGTCTTGACTGCATTGTGAAACCGGGTACCATACTCAGCTATTTCTGTCTGATCAATGGATAAGTGATTGTTCAAGTACGTTTGTGTCATCTCTTGTGAAATATGGGCATTATATTCCACACGATTCTGTCAATACGAACAAAGATAAGTTGCATCCAAAATTAATTAATCTCTTTAATTTTGCCCAGGTAAGAGACAAACAAGTAAATACAACCTCATATAGCAATGATGCAATATATTGCTGTGGAGCAGAACATATGATGACAAGCTTGTAGTTTGGATTGAGATTGGGTTCCTTTTCCAACTGCCTCATCATGTTTTCCGTGGCATTAGCAACATCAAAAGTCAGATTATCAGCAAATGCAAGACAATAGATCTTGGTATCTTAAAAGAAACTATAATGTCAACAATAATTCTTGATGTAATTGATTAATGCTAACGTTGATTATATTAATGGCATGCATGGCAGATAAATCTATTACAAAACAGATCTGAAAATGTATACTATGCCATTAAATATATAAAGCAAGGCAAGGACATCAGTGACGTTCTACAAAGTTTTGATTTCATATCAAAAATTGAGTGGTGATTCATAACGATAGACTGGTTTGCTGTGATGTCGTATTTAAAATGAAGTCTATCTTTTAAAAAATCTGACAGTGTACTATTTCTATAAAGTGTGAACCTGTTTTTGTTCCAGTTTGCATGGCACGTCTTAATAACAGTTCTGCTTCCTCTTTAGTTGTTGTCTTTGAGCATAGTAAAACCTCAGATGTAGTGGGCAATTGTTGCTCCGGTGAATTCATGTACAGAGATAAAAGTGTTGAAAACACCTCTTGTTCTTGACATATGATGAGGTTGGGTTTGCAAGGTTCCAACGTTTCAGGAAGGTGACGAACTATTATGTATTTTTTATCCACTTGCATGCTTAAGTTTGTGACAAAGTGCCCAAAGTGTTCTATGCTGATGCAGTCACTCAATGAAGTAACCTTAAAACACAGTTACAAAGATTTTACTTTCTATTTTTGTGTATGCTCAAAATCAGTTAAATAGACAAATGATGGGTAATACTAATGAGAATGGTATGGTTACCTTGATAGTTTACATTTGTAATCACATAATTAAAAGTCTTGATATGTGAAAAGTTTGCAGTTGTAGCAACTATCAAACTTAAAAAATTAAAAAGTAAAGCCTTTATAAAAAAACGTTGGTCCAAAATTTATATAATATTGCACATATCACAAAAATAGATGGTAAGGCATTTTATGAATTTTACGCAAACAGTAACCCGATAATTAGAGAATAATTATATTTACCGAAGTAGCTTCAACATATCTTTCACAAATTGTTTTCAAAGCAACACTTAGACAATTTTTGCCCGATTCTGGGCCACTCAATATTTTTTCAATGACATTTTGTAAAGTGAGGCTTGATCGGTCATTTACCACTGACTCAATCACATTAATTTGACTGCTATTGGAATCAAAACCTACAAATGAAATAGCAATGTTAACAAAATTCGTTTTCATTTAGTTTCCAAATGCCTTAATTCAACAAAATAAATGACACACTTTGGAGCAGTCACCAAAAAATTAAAAATTCTGTTATCTTCCAACAAATTAGTTACCAATTTCTTTGTCGAATGCTTTTGCCAGTTCATTTATTTGATCATCATCAAATGTAATTTCTAATGACTTGAAGTAACAGTCATCATAATCCAGTGGAAGCCCAACAGCTTGAACCGAAGCTTTGGCCAGGCGCTCTGACATATCTTCTTCTAATTCAACTAACCTTCGTGCCATTTGCTTCTTTTGCTCAATGGGAGATAGTGGAACAGTTTCTACAGAATTGTTGCACTTTTATTTATTCTGGATTAAACTAAAGTTGGTTGACATCGATATTATTACGCAAGTATTGTTAAACTAAGCTGTTAATTGCTACACAAAGATTAACAAAAATATTTTCATGCATAAATATTAATACCATAAACGCAACTAATTTTGCAATGTTACAATTTTTGTTTGCAATAATGGTAAGATTTTCTGGCAATAAAATTGTCTTTGCAACAGCAATTTGGTTGTGCAAGCAAAAAAGTACAACAAACCATGAAGAGTTTTGACTTCATTCTCATCTGTACAATCTTCATCATTCTTTGCTTTTGTTGCTTCTTGCAGCAGTTGAATAATGTCTTTATCAGACACATCTTGCTTTATGCAAGCAAGTAGTGTGAATACCTGGTCAGGTATAACGCCAAACTCATCTACACCAGCAAGTTCTTTACAAAGGTATGTTATTTGCTGGATACTGAAGTGATTGAGGTGATAGAATTGTTGTCGTTTCTTGATTAAGTTGTTCACCCATCTGAAAGTTACATATTTTAATCTTAAAAGTGATAAGATAACAACATAATTACGCTTTTAGCCGAAATAAAAAGCATCTAAAATAATAAAAGTTAATTAATTAACCAATTTAAAAACAACAATTTTATTTTTAAATTTCGCAATAAAATTGAGTTTGAAATGAAGGTAAGAAGTCTATGAATAATATGAAGTAACATATAATACTTAGCATGTGCATCTTCAAGAACTATAGCTAGTTTCTTTAGTTCATCTAAAACATCCTCTTGACACAACATTGGCTGACTCTTCTCATCAAAAGAGATTTTAATTATACTGCTGTCATCAGATTCAATTTCTTTTGAAACAACCTGATACCTGTATCATACATAAATATGAAATAATATCTTTAATACAATGTGCAAAGGTTTGCTTCATGGGAAAACAGTAACTGAAAAAATTGAGAAGTAAACTAATAATAACACTAAGTCAAGCTGTTTTTGAATAAACAGTTGGTAAAAACGGAATACATGTTAATGATGATAATTTAAGATAATGTCAAGTTTCAATTTTCATGCTTAACCAACTTTGCATGTCACCTTTATTGTCAACATAAGTAGACTGCAAGTATTACCTTAATTTCGCAGTCCAGCTGTTGAATAACAGGCACCCAGATGTTTTTAGTTTTACATAAGCTTTTGTCAGGCTTTCGACATGAGATAGAACTTCTATGAATAGTTTGACTTCATCTAAACCTTTCTCTGCTTCACCAGCAATCAGCATCAAACGAGATTGCAGATTACGTAAGTCTTTCACTGTCATGACTTTAGTATCATCTGTAATGGTGGCATTGCCAAGTTGATACATGATAAGCACCAAGCAGTAAACACCTTGCCTGCACCGTCTAAGCAATTTTACATGCCAGGGTCATCTCACGTTCTTACCTGCTTCTTGATTTGCTGAAAGTTCTAGTTTTAGGACATTCTCAGTCGTTGGTATAAGATCAGTTTCTCCACCAATGATATAAACGCCATGAGCATTTATATC